>NC_056733.1:1655577801-1655877801 GCF_019279795.1 Protopterus annectens | reverse complement strand
GGTGCCTAGTTTTTAATGTTTTTTTTTTTTTTTTTTTTTTGCTGTTGTGGCTATAAAAATTGAATTCAAGATTGCCGTTGATTATCATGCCAAGTAGTTTTTTTATGTGGGGCAACTTCAGTTATGGTATTATTTAAGGAAGGATTTTATTTATTTATTTATTTTCCACATGGAAATGAGATTTTGAAAAAACTAATACTTTATGTATTTATGTATTTATTTATTGGCATTTAGTAGCAGATGATTATCCTGTAAACAACATTCAATAAAGTTAAAGGCTTCTTGAGTAATTCGATGAAGATGTATTAAGTTGTCAGAAATGAATATTAGGGTCAGATCTTCAGCATATTGTATGACAGAAGCTTGCTGAGAAGATTTATGTAAATAGTGAGTATATTAAAGAGTAGTGGGATGAGAATGGAGCCCTGTGGCACACCAGTATTGACAGGAAGGAAGGAAGGAAGGGAGAAAAAGTGTAGAGCCTTTTAGTAGACCGGTATCTATCAGATAAGTAATGGTTAATCCATTTTTTTTGTGATGATGATGTGATCCCTGCTTTTGGAAAGAGATGGGTGGACTGAGTAGGAGACAGGTTTGGCTTGGGATGAGTTGAGGAGTCTACTGGGGAATCAGGATGGGAGGAGGGGATGGGGTTGGGATGAATATCCCCAGAGAGTGGTAAGCAAGAGAGAAAAATTGATATGTTTGGTAAAATTGTTTTGGTTTTACTGTAGCAGTTAGTTTTATTTTGGTGTGGTAGGTGTGAGGGTTTAGTAATTTGAATTTGAAATAAAGATTTTGTGAGTGTTTCTATATACTGAAAGTGATTAGTGGTGCAGTTGGGATGATTCGAATTGTACAGGTGAAGCACATAGTGGGAGAAATGTGTAGCAGGCTGAGTGATGTGTGGTAAGTTGGAAGGTAATAAAAATGAAGTGTAAGGATGCAGTGATATTAAAGAGAAGCATGGTACATAGCATTGAATCAAGAAATGTCATAGACAGAGGACTTAGAACATTTAGGTATGAATATAGGAAGGCTGGGGGTAGATAGCTGAGTGAGGTAGATGGTATAAGCTATGATCACTGTCAGAGATGGATCTTGGTCAAAAGGGGCCCTACGCAGGGTAATGGATTGAGGCCCACCTACACACACACACACACACACACACACACACACACACACACACACACACACACACACACACACACATGAGCACGCACGCATGCACACACACAACACACAAACACACACACACACACACACACACACACACACACACACACACACACACACACACACACACACACATACCAGCCCACCCACCCCCCATGCAGCCATTCCAGTGTCCCATTACTTAGTTATTTATCCCCAGTTACAATTTACACTGTTCAAACCTGTCAGTGCACATATTATTTTCTTAATTACTTCTACAATATTTATAGATACATGAGTTTAACTTGAAACATTTATTTCAAATTTTATAGCACAAACACTGGCAGACATTTGCTAAAAAAATACAGTCTCTCAGTGAAAACAGACATGGCATTAACAGTAAAGTTATCTACCTTTGAAACTCTAATTGAAACCCATATTCAATGAAAATGCATCTGGCCAGTGGCTATTTTCAAATCTTAGGCCCCATTATACACATTTTAGGACCATGCAGACATGCATGTGTTCTTTAGTTAACCTTCTTGTTTATATTAAATGATATTCCTTATATAATACAGCATCACTTGTTATAATGCGTATTAAATTTGTAGTCTTGAACATTTTTCTAAGTAAGGACACAAAACATATGAAACAATATTGACAATACTGCCTATTTCAGAAAATTTCAACCATAAAAGCTCACTCAGTATCTGTCAATATGTGCAATCTCTGCAGAAGTAAAAGTCATCTGAATAATTCCACTTAGAGATTTGTAACTAAGGAAGAGGATATTACTACCAAACAACTTTATATTGCAGTGTTTCATCTACAAAGTCAGTGCCTGCTGCCCTTGAAGAATAAATTGCCTATGTCACATAAAAAATGGTAAGCTGGTAATATTGTAATAAGGAATGGATGGTAAACCAACAACAGGTTCATAGTGACAAGGCATGTCATCCAAAGAAGGACACAGTCAGAAATATAGCATCCCCACCCCCCTTAAAGTACATTACCATATCAGCGATCCATCTACATGGTGTGGGAGTAGAACTTGTTACCATATGCATAAAAATGCAAATATGCTACCTGTTGTGTTACTAACACTACTTTCAAATTCTATAGCATAAGCAGTGATGACCATTTACTGAACAAAACAAGTGCACATTGAAAACAGACTCAGAATGAGCTGCAACAAACTTCTCTTCCCTTAAACCTCACAAATTCTTGAAAATGCACCAAAGCTCACAATTCCTTAAAAATGTACTGAAGCTCAGAATTCCTTGAAAGTGCAGTGAAACTTAATCCCTTGAGAATGCACTTTGAGTGCTCTGGTAGTTTGTATTGAGGATTCATGCTCTTGTCCCCTGTAACTAAAGTTCAGTGTTTGAGCTTGAGCAAATTAACTAACCTGCTAATCCTAACTAGGGCATTTTGCTTACACACACACACACACACACACACACACACACACACACACACACACACACACACACACACTTTACACACACACGTGCACAGACACACACCCACACACGCACACACATGCACACATACAGACACACACACACACACACACACACACACATACACACACACTCACACACACACACACACACACACACACACACACGCACACGCACAAAGACATGATTCATTAACACCAGTCAGTCGTGCATTAATCCCCTAAGGTGGCAGGAACATGCAAACGTGGAAAAGAAGCAATAGCAGGAGGTGTGTGTGTGTGTGTGTGTGTCACTGTGTGCAAATGCTAAAAGGCATTTGTTCTTCTTTAAGAAAAACAAAGACCTTCAAGAAGAAATGTATTTTTTATTAAAACCTAAATGTTGTGGAACCCCCCCCCCCTGCCAGTGGGCACCCTGCATGCCAGTGGGCTGTAGGTGACTGTCAAGGTCGCCTAGTGCTGAATCTGGCTGTGATCACTGTCGTTAGTTACTAAATATAAGAGAAAAAAGAAAGTTAAAGTGCTTAAATACAGACTGATGGTTTTTTAAGAATTGAGTGTGTATATTCTTGTACCCAGGGCATGTCTGTATTTATGTGTATGCCTTTAAGAGGAGTGGGAAGTAAGTAGAGTTTTGGGTAGAGAATAGGTCCTATAAATGTAATGCTATAAGGTGTGGCTGGTGAATCAGGGATGGGAAGGGGGCATAGTGGGAAAGCACCTCCAACACCCTCAGGAGGAGTCTTTATCTTTTATGCTATCAGTGGAGCAATTCTATGTAATAGGAACATTAGTCTAATACATGCTTTGGAAGCACAAGGGATATGCTACTCAAGACTGCAGTTACAGTAAAGTACTGTTAAACATTATGAATTTGCAGGTGAATTTTCCTCTGACAGAGTTTCACAGCAAACAAACAGAGTGCATCAAAATTTGTAGAGAGTATGGAACAAACTAAATTTGTCTGAGTAGCAATAGTATAACCATTTTTCTGAAGGAGAGAACGGCCAGCCAGTAATATAATAAATACTGTTTAGGGTTGTAAGCATGGGTTCTGTGGTAAGACATTGCACTCTCATTATTGTTATAAGACAACAGACAATTGCAAATACAACAGCAATCCATTATAAGCATTAAGTTAATAATGCAGTAACCCTAAACAATATCACAATGGAACTCTGAGTTCCCTTCTGAAATGTACCTGATTGACTGAGCAAGGAACTTACAATGTGTGAGCAGTAGTCAAGCTTCTTTTGTTTCTGTTTTCTGTTAGCAGAATGGAAGGCATTTCAGAAACAGTGGGGGGAATTTAATAAAGCCTTCATGGAGTGATTCTCCATGTAGGCATAGTGGCATGGCCCTAACATGGAACATGGCTGCTGAATGATCCAGTAAACAGGGTGGAGGGGTGTACATAAGTGTCCAGACAAGTTAGCGTCAGCGGAGTGTAAATCACCTCATAAGCTGGTGAAATCCATTCAAATGATGTTGATTTGTGATACAATAAGCAGACAGTCACCTGTGTAGGTGCTGTGATGGTGCAAGAAATGTACGCAGATAGAAACCATGTAGCAGACTGTAAAATGTAAACCGGGACTGTAAAAGCCAAAAAAAGGGGTGGATATAATACTGGTGGCATGCAAATGGCCAAAACTATGGCCAGTGAGTCCAGAAAGCAATGCAAATCAGTAAAAAATTATTAATTTTTAAAGACATATATTACCTCATGCCGCACAAACATGTCATTATGAAAAAAAAAATTAAAAAATATATAAAATGAAAATTAGACATTTGCAAAATTATTGCATTATACTGCCCAGCATTCAGTGTCTTACAATAGGAGATGTCAGTGATTGCTATGGAGGCAGGGTATGGAGTAGTGAAGTATCTACAGTATACTCAATTAGCTGTATGTAAATGAGCTGGGGTTACTGAATAGCAAAAAGTTCTACAGTGTCTGCAGATACAACATGTGGTAGGGCTAGAACCATGTAGGTAGTAGTGCAACAGGTAACTGACATCAAAAGGTGGTGTCAGACCAACAAACGCAAAAAGTAACAAACAAGTGAAAACAAACACCAGAAGACAAAATTACCCTGTACTTGTGAACACCAAGGGAATTCTTGTATAGTCCACACTTGTAAATTCTCCACACTCAAATGGCTGCTGTAGACAAAATCCAGGATAAAATCAGTTATGTTAGACGCTAAATAAATGTCCACAAAGAGGTCCTATGCGACAAAATATCCATATGAATCAAGTAGTAAAGAAGATTTCTCCAAAAGCTTTATTGAACCAATACTATGAAGCGCTTTTAGTCCCACTGAATAGTGGGACTTCTTCAGACAAACAGATTCTGACAAAAACTAAGGTTTAAATACTGATTTTGGTGCCAAAAAGGTGCCATTGCTAGGTTACAGTTCTGTGCTTCAATTAATTAAAGGTATAGTGTCCTAACAACTAGTGAGATGAATCTATGAATGAATTTAAAACAAAATCAACAAAACGTCAGAACAATTAAAAAGATTAAAAGCATCGCTAAGATGTCATTATTACAGTATCTAAATATATACTAAATATAAACAAATATAAAAATATATAAAGTATATATGGTAATACAAATCACATCTATATATTTATTTATTTATATATGTATTCAGTGCTCAAGTTGAGTAACTTTTGTACATACTGGTTTTTGTTTTTTACTGCTCATTCCTTAGTCTGAAACATGTAGTAATATATAGATGTGATTTGTATTACCATGTATACTTTATATATTTTTATATTTGTTTTATATTTAGTATATATTTAGATACTGTAATAATGACATCTTAATGATGCTTTTAATCTTTTTAATGGTTCTAAAGTTTTGTTGATTTTGTTTTAAATTCATTCATAGATTCATCTCACTAGTTGTTAGGACACTATACCTTTAACTAATTGAAGCACAGAACTGCTAACAACGGCACCTTTGGCGCCAAAATCAGTATTTAAACCTTGTTTTTTGTCAGAATCTGTTTGTCTGAAGAAGTCCCACTATTCAGTGGGATGAAAACCGCTTCACAGTATTTGTTCAATAAAGCTTTTGGAGAAATCTTCTTTACTACTTGATTCATTTGGGTATTTTGTCGCATAGGACCTCTTTGTGGACATTTATTTAGCATCTAACATAACTGATTTTATCCTGGATTTTGTCTACAGCAGCCATTTGAGTGTGGAGAATTTACAAGTGTGGACTATACAAGAATTCCCTTGGCATTTACAAGTACAGGGTAATTTTGTCTTCTGGTGCTTGTTTTCACATCAAAAGGTGGTGTGTCATGCTATGATTAAGCGAATTGGAGCTCAGTGGCACCTGTTTGCACTCAGCTAAGCACAGCTAAGTTTGTGGGGGGTCTGATGCTTCTGAGCTGTGTGGCACGTGTTTTAGCTGGTTTAAGAAATGCTGAGCATGCTCGTGGTTGGGGAGTGTCAGAACTACTGAGCACTGTTTACACTAAGCCGGGTTTTGCTTTCGGTGTGCTGCACTGATTAGCAGTGAATGAATTAAAAAAAGAAAAAGAAAATAGCCTGAGAAAGCCAATCAGGTAGAATTGACTGATATGTCCTATTCAACAGACACTGGCCCATTCACCCCCCCCCCCCCAGTGTTCTACCTATTAAGTGTAATGCATCACAGTTAGCCAATCACACAGGCTGCATTGTATGCAGCAGAGCACTATAAAGTATGCATACAACTTACAATCTGATTTTCCCTACTCTGCACCATTGGAGTACAGACTTGGGAATTTTAACTAAGAGAATGCTAGGGGCTCCTGCAGCTCTGCTACATCTGTATGTGTTAGATACTGAGGTCAGTGTTGATGCTTCTGCTGCTGATAATAGGCCTAGACTGAGAAGGAGAAGAGTGTTCAGGCCCAGGGTAACCTTCTAAGAGATACATGAGCTGGAGATTCTAGAGCACTACAGGGTGAAAAGGGACATACTACAAGAATTCACCAAGCTCTGCCACCCTCAACTCCAGACTCAGAGTCAACAGAGGGGAACCCATCCCAGTGGTAACAAAGGTATGTGTAGCCCTTAGGATACTAGCGACAGGTACTTTTCAAAGACCACTTGGGTACATAATGGAGGTCTCACAGGCATTTGCACCGGGTTTTCGGAAATAGTCGCATGCCACTAAGAAAGTTTGAGTGTTAAAAGTGAAGTAGTGCTGAAATAGTATTTTGGTTGTGCTAATTAGAAGTAGGCATATAGTTTAAGAAGTGCAATAAAGTGAGGTATTAGAAGGGGATGAACAGGTTAAGTAATTTAGTGCTATAAAGGGATGCATAAGAAAGGAAATGAAAACTGTTTGAGAGCCCTGTCCCAGATGAGGGGCAGGGGACCAAGCCAGGAGGCAGAGAAGAATTTTAGTAATGGTTTGAAAAGATGAAGCTATGTGACAGAACTGATTGATATAGGAATTTTATTCCGACCAAGTTTTAACTACACTAATGGAGTAGAGACTGACCATAGCAGACCTGTGTGGTTTGTAAATGGTAAGTAGTTAATATTTGACAGAAGGAGGTGATTTGGAAGATAGTATTAACGTAGGGGTCTAATTGCTAGGCAGGCAGATGGGGCATGGATGATGTTATCGGTTAAGGTGAGCTGAGTATAAGATAGGTGGTGAGGAAGCTCAAGCCAGTTACATGTTTTTAGTCCTAAATGGTGGTGGGTCTGGTAATGTTTGTTGCAAGTAAATATGTCAGCTTTGTTATAGCACTGTTTAAATTTAGAACCTTGGCAGGGTCTGTGAGGAATTTCTTTACTCTTCATAGGGTGCCTAGTTTTTAATGTTTTTTTTTTTTTTTTTTTTTTGCTGTTGTGGCTATAAAAATTGAATTCAAGATTGCCGTTGATTATCATGCCAAGTAGTTTTTTTATGTGGGGCAACTTCAGTTATGGTATTATTTAAGGAAGGATTTTATTTATTTATTTATTTTCCACATGGAAATGAGATTTTGAAAAAACTAATACTTTATGTATTTATGTATTTATTTATTGGCATTTAGTAGCAGATGATTATCCTGTAAACAACATTCAATAAAGTTAAAGGCTTCTTGAGTAATTCGATGAAGATGTATTAAGTTGTCAGAAATGAATATTAGGGTCAGATCTTCAGCATATTGTATGACAGAAGCTTGCTGAGAAGATTTATGTAAATAGTGAGTATATTAAAGAGTAGTGGGATGAGAATGGAGCCCTGTGGCACACCAGTATTGACAGGAAGGAAGGAAGGAAGGAGAAAAGTGTAGAGCCTTTTAGTAGACCGGTATCTATCAGATAAGTAATGGTTAATCCATTTTTTTTGTGATGATGATGTGATCCCTGCTTTTGGAAAGAGATGGGTGGACTGAGTAGGAGACAGGTTTGGCTTGGGATGAGTTGAGGAGTCTACTGGGGAATCAGGATGGGAGGAGGGGATGGGGTTGGGATGAATATCCCCAGAGAGTGGTAAGCAAGAGAGAAAAATTGATATGTTTGGTAAAATTGTTTTGGTTTTACTGTAGCAGTTAGTTTTATTTTGGTGTGGTAGGTGTGAGGGTTTAGTAATTTGAATTTGAAATAAAGATTTTGTGAGTGTTTCTATATACTGAAAGTGATTAGTGGTGCAGTTGGGATGATTCGAATTGTACAGGTGAAGCACATAGTGGGAGAAATGTGTAGCAGGCTGAGTGATGTGTGGTAAGTTGGAAGGTAATAAAATGAAGTGTAAGGATGCAGTGATATTAAAGAGAAGCATGGTACATAGCATTGAATCAAGAAATGTCATAGACAGAGGACTTAGAACATTTAGGTATGAATATAGGAAGGCTGGGGGTAGATAGCTGAGTGAGGTAGATGGTATAAGCTATGATCACTGTCAGAGATGGATCTTGGTCAAAGGGCCCTCAGGGTAATGGATTGAGGCCCACCTACACACACACACACACACACACACACACACACACACACACACACACACACACACACACACACACACACGCAGGCACGCACGCATGCACGCACACACAAACACACACACACACACACACACACACACACACACACACACACACACACACACACACACACACACACACATACCAGCCCACCCACCCCCCATGCAGCCATTCCAGTGTCCCATTACTTAGTTATTTATCCCCAGTTACAATTTACACTGTTCAAACCTGTCAGTGCACATATTATTTTCTTAATTACTTCTACAATATTTATAGATACATGAGTTTAACTTGAAACATTTATTTCAAATTTTATAGCACAAACACTGGCAGACATTTGCTAAAAAAATACAGTCTCTCAGTGAAAACAGACATGGCATTAACAGTAAAGTTATCTACCTTTGAAACTCTAATTGAAACCCATATTCAATGAAAATGCATCTGGCCAGTGGCTATTTTCAAATCTTAGGCCCCATTATACACATTTTAGGACCATGCAGACATGCATGTGTTCTTTGGTTAACCTTCTTGTTTATATTAAATGATATTCCTTATATAATACAGCATCACTTGTTATAATGCGTATTAAATTTGTAGTCTTGAACATTTTTCTAAGTAAGGACACAAAACATATGAAACAATATTGACAATACTGCCTATTTCAGAAAATTTCAACCATAAAAGCTCACTCAGTATCTGTCAATATGTGCAATCTCTGCAGAAGTAAAAGTCATCTGAATAATTCCACTTAGAGATTTGTAACTAAGGAAGAGGATATTACTACCAAACAACTTTATATTGCAGTGTTTCATCTACAAAGTCAGTGCCTGCTGCCCTTGAAGAATAAATTGCCTATGTCACATAAAAAATGGTAAGCTGGTAATATTGTAATAAGGAATGGATGGTAAACCAACAACAGGTTCATAGTGACAAGGCATGTCATCCAAAGAAGGACACAGTCAGGAATATAGCATCCCCACCCCCCTTAAAGTACATTACCGTATCAGCGATCCATCTACATGGTGTGGGAGTAGAACTTGTTACCATATGCATAAAAATGCAAATATGCTACCTGTTGTGTTGCTAACACTACTTTCAAATTCTATAGCATAAGCAGTGATGACCATTTACTGAACAAAACAAGTGCACATTGAAAACAGACTCAGAATGAGCTGCAACAAACGTCTCTTCCCTTAAACCTCACAAATTCTTGAAAATGCACCAAAGCTCACAATTCCTTAAAAATGTACTGAAGCTCAGAATTCCTTGAAAGTGCAGTGAAACTTAATCCCTTGAGAATGCACTTTGAGTGCTCTGGTAGTTTGTATTGAGGATTCATGCTCTTGTCCCCTGTAACTAAAGTTCAGTGTTTGAGCTTGAGCAAATTAACTAACCTGCTAATCCTAACTAGGGCATTTTGCTTACACACACACACACACACACACACACACACACACACACACACACACACACACACACACACACTTTACACACACACGTGCACAGACACACACACCCACACACGCACACACATGCACACATACACACACACACACACACACACACACACACACACACACACACACACACACACACACACACACACACACACGCACACGCACAAAGACATGATTCATTAACACCAGTCAGTCGTGCATTAATCCCCTAAGGTGGCAGGAACATGCAAACGTGGAAAAGAAGCAATAGCAGGAGGTGTGTGTGTGTGTGTCACTGTGTGCAAATGCTAAAAGGCATTTGTTCTTCTTTAAGAAAAACAAAGACCTTCAAGAAGAAATTTATTTTTTATTAAAACCTAAATGTTGTGGAACCCCCCCCCCCCCTGCCAGTGGGCACCCTGTGTGCCAGTGGGCTGTAGGTGACTGTCAAGGTCGCCTAGTGCTGAATCTGGCTGTGATCCCTGTCATTAGTTACTAAATATAAGAGAAGAAAGAAAGTTAAAGTGTTTAAATACAGACTGATGGTTTTTTAAGAATTGAGTGTGTATATTCTTGTACCCAGGGCATGTCTGTATTTATGTGTATGCCTTTAAGAGGGGTGGGAAGTAAGTGGAGTTTTGGGTAGAGAATATGTCCTATAAATGTAATGCTATAAGGTGTGGCTGGTGAATCAGGGATGGGAAGGGAGCATAGTGGGAAAGCACCTCCAACACCCTCAGGAGGAGTCTTTATCTTTTATGCTATCAGTGGAGCAATTCTATGTAATAGGAACATTAGTCTAATACATGCTTTGGAAGCACAAGGGATATGCTACTCAAGACTGCAGTTACAGTAAAGTACTGTTAAACATTATGAATTTGCAGGTGAATTTTCCTCTGACAGAGTTTCACAGCAAACAAACAGAGTGCATCAAAATTTGTAGAGAGTATGGAACAAACTAAATTTGTCTGAGTAGCAATAGTATAACCATTTTTCTGAAGGAGAGAATGGCCAGCCAGTAATATAATAAATACTGTTTAGGGTTGTAAGCATGGGTTCTGTGGTAAGACATTGCACTCTCATTATTGTTATAAGACAACAGACAATTGCAAATACAACAACGATCCATTATAAGCATTAAGTTAATAATACAGTAACCCTAAACAATATCACAATGGAACTCTGAGTTCCCTTCTGAAATGTACCTGATTGACTGAGCTAGGAACTTACAATGTGTGAGCAGTTGTCAAGCTTCTTTTGTTACTGTTTTCTGTTAGCAGAATGGAAGGCATTTCAGAAACAGTGGGGGGAATTTAATAAAGCCTTCATGGAGTGATTCTCCATGTAGGCATAGTGGCATGGCCCTAACATGGAACATGGCTGCTGAATGATCCAGTAAACAGGGTGGAGGGGTGTACATAAGTGTCCAGACATGTTAGCATCAGCGGAGTGTAAATCACCTCATAAGCTGGTGAAATCCATTCAAATGGTGTTGATTTGTGATACAATAAGCAGACAGTCACCTGTGTAGGTGCTGTGATGGTGCAAGAAATGTACGCAGATAGAAACCATGTATCAGACTGTAAAATGTAAACCGGGACTGTAAAAGCCAAAAAAAGGGGTGGATATAATACTGGTGGCATGCAAATGGCCAAAACTATGGCCAGTGAGTCCAGAAAGCAATGCAAATCAGTAAAAAAATATTAATTTTTAAATACATATATTACCTCATGCCGCACAAACATGTCATTATGAAAAAAAAAAATTAAAAATATATAAAATGAAAATTAGACATTTGCAAAATTATTGCATTATACTGCCCAGCATTCAGTGTCTTACAATAGGAGATGTCAGTGATTGCTATGGAGGCAGGGTATGGAGTAGTGAAGTATCCACAGTATACTCAATTAGCTGTATGTAAATGAGCTGGTTTTACTGAATAGCAAAAAGTTCTACAGTGTCTGCAGATACAACATGTGGTAGGGCTAGAACCATGTAGGTAGTAGTGGAACAGGTAACTGACATCAAAAGGTGGTGTCAGACCAACAAACGCAAAAAGTAACAAACAAGTGAAAACAAACACCAGAAGACAAAATTACCCTGTACTTGTGAACACCAAGGGAATTCTTGTATAGTCCACACTTGTAAATTCTCCACACTCAAATGGCTGCTGTAGACAAAATCCAGGATAAAATCAGTTATGTTAGATGCTAAATAAATGTCCACAAAGAGGTCCTATGCGACAAAATATCCATATGAATCAAGTAGTAAAGAAGATTTCTCCAAAAGCTTTATTGAACCAATACTGTGAAGCGCTTTTCATCCCACTGAATAGTGGGACTTCTTCAGACAAACAGATTCTGACAAAAACGAAGGTTTAAATACTGATTTTGGCGCCAAAAAGGTGCTGTTTCTAGGTTACAGTTCTGTGCTTCAATTAGTTAAAGGTATAGTGTCCTAACAACTAGTGAGATGAATCTATGAATGAATTTAAAACAAAATCAACAAAACTTCAGAACCATTAAAAAGATTAAAAGCATCGCTAAGATGTCATTATTACAGTATCTAAATATATACTAAATATAAAACAAATATAAAAATATATAAAGTATATATGGTAATACAAATCACATCTATATATTTATTTATTTATATATGTATTCAGTGCTCAAGTTGAGTAACTTTTGTACATACTGGTTTTTGTTTTTTACTGCTCATTCCTTAGTCTGAAACATGTAGTAATATATAGATGTGATTTGTATTACCATGTATACTTTATATATTTTTATATTTGTTTTATATTTAGTATATATTTAGATACTGTAATAATGACATCTTAATGATGCTTTTAATCTTTTTAATGGTTCTGAAGTTTTGTTGATTTTGTTTTAAATTCATTCATAGATTCATCTCACTAGTTGTTAGGACACTATACCTTTAACTAATTGAAGCACAGAACTGTAACCTAGCAACGGCACCTTTTTGGCGCCAAAATCAGTATTTAAACCTTGTTTTTTGTCAGAATCTGTTTGTCTGAAGAAGTCCCACTATTCAGTGGGATGAAAACCACTTCACAGTATTGGCTCAATAAAGCTTTTGGAGAAATCTTCTTTACTACTTGATTCATTTGGGTATTTTGTCGCATAGGACCTCTTTGTGGACATTTATTTAGCATCTAACATAACTGATTTTATCCTGGATTTTGTCTACAGCAGCCATTTGAGTGTGGAGAATTTACAAGTGTGGACTATACAAGAATTCCCTTGGTGTTTACAAGTACAGGGTAATTTTGTCTTCTGGTGTTTGTTTTCACATCAAAAGGTGGTGTGTCATGCTATGATTAAGCGAATTGGAGCTCAGTGGCACCTGTTTGCACTCAGCTAAGCACAGCTAAGTTTGTGGGGGGTCTGATGCTTCTGAGCTGTGTGGCACGTGTTTTAGCTGGTTTAAGAAATGCTGAGCATGCTCGTGGTTGGGGGAGTGTCAGAACTACTGAGCACTGTTTACACTAGCGCCGCGGGTTTGCTCGGTGTGCTGCACTGATTAGCAGTGAATGAATTAAAAAAAAAGAAAAAGAAAATAGCCTGAGAAAGCCAATCAGGTAGAATTGACTGATATGTCCTATTCAACAGACACTGGCCCATTCACCCCCCCCCCCAGTGCTCTACCTATTAAGTGTAATGCATCACAGTTAGCCAATCACACAGGCTGCATTGTATGCAGCAGAGCACTATAAAGTATGCATACAACTTACAATCTGATTTTCCCCCCTACTCTGCACCATTGGAGTACAGACTTGGGAATTTTAACTAAGAGAATGCTAGGGGCTCCTGCAGCTCTGCTACATCTGTATGTGTTAGATACTGAGGTCAGTGTTGATGCTTCTGCTGCTGATAATAGGCCTAGACTGAGAAGGAGAAGAGTGTTCAGGCCCAGGGTAACCTTCTAAGAGATACATGAGCTGGAGATTCTAGAGCACTACAGGGTGAACAGGGACATACTACAAGAATTCACCAAGCTCTGCCACCCTCAACTCAGACTCAGAGTCAACAGAGGGGAACCCATCCCAGTGGTAACAAAGGTATGTGTAGCCCTTAGGATACTAGCGACAGGTACTTTTCAAAGACCACTTGGGTACATAATGGAGGTCTCACAGGCATTTGCACCCGGGGTACTCCACCAATTCCTGGATGCCATGCACGCACATGCCAGTGAGCATATTTATTTACCCCACACCCCTGAGGAGAGGATCAGCAGTATGCATCTCTTCCACTGTGTAGCACACTACCCGGCGATAGTGGGTGCCATACAGTGTACTCATGTGCATGTCAAAGCACTACCTGGTGAAGAGGGTAGGGTCTACATCAACTGTAAGGGGCATCACTCCATCAACTGCCAAATCATGTGCAATGCCCAGGGCATTATCATGAATGCATGCGCCAGCAGCCCTGACAGCTATCACAACTCCCACATCTGGCACGCCTCACAGCAGTACCAGACGTTTGCTGGGGGGACATCCCATACGACCATCTACTGGGGGTACATCTACACACTGGAACCATGGATGATGACACCCATCAGAAATGCACACACACCTACTGAAGAATGCCATAATGAGGCACATAAACTAGGAATATCATCGAGCATGTGTTTAGGCTGCTTAAGTCACGGTTCCGCTGCCTTGATATATTTAGTGGAGCCCTGCAGTACTCTCCAACCACTTGTGCACACATGTTCACAGTGTGTGCCATGCTACACAATATGATCCTTCAGAAACAATTGCAGCAGGAACATCACAGGGAAGAGACACAGCCCCCCAGCAGTACCAAGGTGCTCACAGCCACAGGGGGACATGGAGGAGGACCCGCTGAGCCTGTCCCTGTAGGCAGAAATAGGCATACCCAGTATGCCCTGGCCTTGGCAAAGAGGCAATGCATAGCACATGCACTGACAACCTAGGGTCCTAGGGACTGACACCTCACTCCAACTCAGGTACATGGTAAAAAGGATGCCAGCCATACCACACAAGCTATACCTTACCATGTATTGGCTGTGTACTGTGTGCATCAGACAGTAACACCACTGAAGCACTATTTCAACTGCTGAAGGCACAAGATAAGTCATTCTTCTGTACAACAAATGAATGGGGAAGTAGACCTTTGGTAGCATATGTATGGATCTACCACATGTATGCAAGGGAATAGAGTGGGCTAGCAGGATAGGTACAGACAACTGACAGCTGTGTGGGACAACAGGAAATCTCTGTCCAATACTGGCCGACCCATAATATGCAGTAGGCCCCAAGCCAGCAAAACCCACTGCACTATGTGCGGGAATTACAAACAGTGGAGTCTCAGGAAAGATGCTTGACTATTAATGCTAGAGTCCCTTTCCCCCAACACACCCGTGTTCCCATAAAACTGAAGTAACAGTATGTTTGCAAGGTAATAGCAGTAGACCACACAATCCATAGGCTGTCCCAATCAACCTGGTGACATGTACCATTTACCCAATATGTAGCAGTCAATGTCTTATTGATGTCTGTGGTTGATAGTGTCAGGAAGTAAACTGCATTGTCTGTTGGCTTCGTGGATTAGTAGGCTAAGTACAATACAGTGGTTGATGGTGCTCATTGTTCGAAACTGGCTGTGCCTACTATTTTGCATGTGATCTACACCTATGGTAGGAGTTCAACAGACTGCCCATACGTCAATATTTGTTACTGGATGAAAGCTGGACAAAGACAGACACAATGGAGGGACAGGGGGCCACAGATATGGACAGTACACAGCACTGAGTAACCTACACGGTAGCTAGTAGAACAGCATGTTGTAACAAATAATTGTAGCACCAGGATATAAAGGCTGTCATGTAACTTTGTCAGTACTTAGAACAAGTAAGTGGGCACCATCTTTACCTCACAAATGTACAGAGTTTCACAGAATGTTCACATTTATGCTTCATGTATCTGTTCTGTTTGTTAATAACATTGCAGTTTTCTGGCAAAGTATTGACAAATCAATAAAAGTTGCTGTGAGAAAATAATGACAGACAGTTCAGATGCAGACGTCATACCCATCAGAAAATTCATGCTAATACAAAACCATTCTACCAACGGCCTAAGTTTGTAAGAGCAATATTAAAATCTTGTCCCATGTTTGGGCCTGTGTCCCACTGTTACATATGGCCCTGTCCAGATTTTTGGCTGTTTGAGAGGTATGGGCAACATGTAGTCTTATAACAGTACAGCACAAACTGTCTGAGGACCAGAGCAGATGTATGGGGCACAATGCTGGACAACCTGCAAAGCAAGTATTGTCAGTGGTGTGAAGTCCATAACCCTGTGTTTAGTGTTACATCTCTTACCTCAGTCACAGCATACCTACAACTACATAGAATAGCAACTGTGGACAAAGCTAGAAACAGGAGCAGGGCAGGACAAAAGCCCATATATAAGGTGAAGAAGGACTACTGGCCAAACAAATGTAGAAAGTGCAGAATAGAACAGTTTGTGCAGTAGCATGGGTTGCCTGCAGTGTATGGAGTTGGTCACTCAAATGTTTGTCAGCCATTCCTCACATCAGTCTATAATGATCTGCCACTGACATACCAAGAAATCCCAGTGCTATGTAAAATGTACCAGGCATATTATGCAAAACTCTGTTAAGTCCAATATACTCTATACACACCCTAGATATGGATCAGATATTATGTACAGCACACAGCCAGGAAATCACTCAGGCATTATATCAGGGAGATACTGGACTGTTTAATCAGGTTCAGCAGACAATTGGCTGTAGCATACAAAATCCTGGACTGGAGTACAGGTAGGTCGGGCCTGGAGTCCAATTGTAAGTATTGATGGTCATACTGGGCATGCTCCTACACTTAGCTAATTTCAGCCCATGTCTGTACCCACATCTGAGTATAGAACTGTGTTGCCCATATATATCTGTGCATACAGACAGCTATGTATACCTTAACTGTCTCTCCCTATCCCCATCAGACATGATTACCCTTATCTATTCATATGTGGCACATATAAGATATATCTGGATTTGCTGAGTTTAATATAGACACATATATATAGGTAACATACACACACACACACACACACACACACACACATATATATATATATATATATATATATATATATATAGAGAGAGAGAGAGAGGCAGACAGAGAGGAAGAGGAACACAGAGAGAGACAGAGAGAGAGAGAGAGAGAGAGAGACCCAGAAAGGCATAGAGTAATGTAGTGCTGCAGCCACTCATACACTAAGTGTAACCAGTGGCATTTGCAAATAATACAGTGAGCTCTAGTGTGTAATAGTATGTAGGTAGGGCTTTACATCTCACATTAGCCACCTTGTGTGTTTGTATATATATATATTCCACTTACAGCAGAATGCACATGCCCAACAGGCCTATGTCTGTGCAAGGATAACTCATTTTATGGCCCTGTGACTAGTGTCCTCCACAACAGTGGGCTCCCTGTTAGCAGCTACTGATTTTATCCAGTGCAATAGCAGTGGCAGACACTATCTAAATGCACAAGCTCTGTGGCACATGCAAAATCTACATAACATTATAGTATGTACAGCTAGATAGGTAGTCGTTCAAATCCCAGCAACAGCATTGCAGTGAGTGTGTGTAAGTATATCCCCTTGCTGCTGTGCATATTTATAGCCTATGTGTGCAATGCCAATACATTTTAAAGCCTATGCCTACCTGTGAATCCTCATTGGCCTACTGATGTCATCCACCTTAGATGCACAGTTACACACTTGCCAGACACATAGGCTCTGTGGTGTATGTGATAAGTACGTAAAACTATAGTGTATATAACTCAATAGGTAATGTTTCTAATCCCAACAATGGCAACTCAGTGCATGTGTGTATGTCTTGCTTACGTGTGTGCAATGACAATACATTTTAAGGCCTGTTCCACCCTGTTAATCCCCCACTGGATTCCTTTACAGGGCCTGCTGGTGTCATCCACCTTAGATGCACAGTTAGACACTCTCAAGACACATAAGCTCTGTGGAGCATGCAATAAGTACATAGCACCATAGTATATACAACTAGATAGGTAGGGGTTAGAACTGGCAACTGTTTGAATGTATATGTGTGTGTGAAGCATGCAGCAGTGTGTGTGTGTGTGTGTGTGTGTGTGTGTGTGTGTGTGTGTGTTGGTTATACCATTTTGAGGGCATGTTCTACCCTGTTAATCACCCATTGGATTACTTTACAGGGTCTGCTGGTGTCATCCACCTTAGATGCACAGTTCAACACTCTCCAGGTACAAAATCTCTGGGACCATGTGATAAGCATGTATTTCTATAGTGTACATAACTAGATAAGTAAGAGCTCTAATCTCAAAACTGGCAAATCTGTGAGTGTGTGTGTGTGTGTGTGTGTGTGTGTGTGTGTGTGTGTGTGTGTGTGTGTGTGTGTGTGTGTGTGTGTGTGTGTGTGTGTGGGTGTGGGTGTGTGCACATCCCTTTGCAGCAGTGTGGCTGTGTTTGTGTGTAACAGTTATACTAATTTAAGGTCCTGTGCAAACCTGTTAACCCCTGAGTGGCAACCTTTACAGCACCAGCAGATGCCATCCACCTGAATAATAGTTTCCAACACTACAAAAACATATAAGCTCTGTAACACATTCGATATGCATGTATCACTATAGTGTTTACAACTAGACAGGTATGAGCTCTACTCTCAACCATGGCAGTTTGTGTGTGTGTGTGTGTGTGTGTGTGTGTGTGTGTGTGTGTGTGTGTGTGTGTGTGTGTGTGTGTGTGTGTGTGTGTGTGTGTACATATATCCCCTTGCAGCAGTGTGACTATGTTAGGGCCAACACCTGTCGCACCATGCAGGTTGTAGTCCATGTTCAGCCAGGGGTGTCCTGTGAAAACAACTAAAACAATAGATAGGCCCCAAGAGTGTTGGACAATAAACATCTTCTACATATGTGTAATAGTTTCACAAACCATTCATTTTACATAAGAAACACCTGAATGTTCTGAGTCATAGCATAATCTAGGGAAATGCTACAAAAATACGATGTCATATTGGCAGACCAAGAGAAGTTCTGTCCTTTGCACTTGCCATGGCTATGGTTTGTTCTGTCAACTCTCATGATACTACAAGAAGTGTCCCATATTGGGCATTTGTTAAGGTGGAAACCCTACTTCGTGTTGCCTATGTGTGTGCAATATATGTACATGTTGAGGCCCTGTGGCTAGCTGCTGCCCCTAAATAACCCACATGTATGTAGCTGTGAATGCTAACCACCACTACCCATATATGTAGGTACTGACTAAGGCTGTGGTGACTGTAAGTTGTGAGCTGTCTATCACTGACCAACTAAATGATGTTAACACACTGCAAATAGGTCTTAAATCAGGTACAGACTGGTGCCAAGGTCCTGGCCTCAAGCTAAATGCAGAAAACAGTACCATCATACCATACAGCAAGGACACAGCTCCACTGTTTGCCACATCATTGGCAACCCCATAAACTCACAACCTGTGTTGAGAGACCTGGGTACTCAGTTTGATAATGTCACATTCAACTATCATGTAGTGGCAGTGGTCAGAAAGGCCTTGTATGTGGTGCAACTCATAGGTAAAAGGAGTGCATCCAGTAAAAATGTGGACATTACCTTGTATAGTCCTCAGCCAGTAGAACAATAATTTAGTACAATGGCCCATTTGATATGTACCTATCCAGACATCTGCACCAACTGTAAAGGCCATGGTAATACCCGCAAAGGTAATCCATGGTCTCCAACACCTGTCCCATGCAGACAGCCTCTAATCAGAAGTGCCCCACATGGTATCAAACAGGTTGCCCAGAGGTGGACTGTAACACACCTACAAGCCAATGTTGGACCCTGACCTTCAACAGCTGCCCATATCTGTGAGTCTACTTCTTCGCACATTACCAGCACAACAGGCCAGAATCTGATATGCAAAATCAACAAAACTTGCCAGACAAACAGGTTTGTCTCCCAGAGGCTGCCTTTTCTCAGGAATGCACTTCCCATACATGTCAAACAGAGTACCATGCAGACCCTCATCAAGTGCAGCTATGATGAGTAGATGGGATGCCACAAATCTGTCCCAGGTATCCCATCTGTGTCCCTCAATGACAGGGGCAATAGGTGCTAATAGATGATTCTGTTGGGGATAAACTAATGGCTAGGCTTATAAGACAGCTATGGCAATTACTGTAGTAATCTTCTATGATCCTGTGAACCTGTGATCCTACTGAACTCCAAGGTGACATGTATGAAGGCTAGCATGCTGTGTCAAGGGGTATGCATGTCAGATTATGCTATCTGCCTCCATTGTCCCTGACACACTGCCCTACACATACACACCTAGGTAACTGTGCACATGTGCAGCAGTACCTTGGTGATGTCACATTCCCGCATTGCCACCATGCAATCCTGAGTCAATGTATTGGCAGCAAGTCCCCATGGCATAGACACACAGACACCTGGAACAGAAACAGTAAAGGCCTGGGAGACAACAGTCAGTCAACAGTACTAACACCAAAGCACCATCATGGAACAAAAGTACATACACTGTGATGTATACTCATGACACTTGCCAGCGGACACCACCTTACAGGGCATAATACTACTGCACTACTAACTGTCAGTAACTGTACTCTAGTAACTCTGTGCATCAGACACATATTAGCATCTCCCTGCATCAATGGTATGGATGACAGGGATGTGGCACAGGTATCATCACATGCACACATCATACCCCGCCATCTATCACCACAGTATTTATGTGGCTATCAGTAACATGGTGCAAATACATCATGCGTTGCCTTCCTGATCTTGCTGTTTCCTGCTATGTGATACATGTTTTCTTAGGTATCCAACTGCATTTTCCTGTTGCACCTATTACTGCTTGTTTATAGCCTGTCTACATTGTATGCAATGGTGTCAGTCTCCTACTCTTGTCTTAAGCACCTGGCCTGTAGGTCTATCCAGTAGATCTCCCTGGCATTCATCCTTCACAGTCTGGAGTATATGACTGCACAAAGTCCTACAGTTTCCCCTGCCAGTCTTGTTGACATGGGCATCCTGGCACAGTGTAGCAACTGCCTCATGTACACAGACATCCATCTACAAACACCACCAAGGAACACATTTTATGAGAGATGCAATGAGATTAGAAACCTACAGTCCATGCTCTCTCCCTGTCAAGGCCACATATCTGGCACTGAACAGGTTGTCAACACAATCGGCACACCACCCACACCTACACAACACACACCCATATATGCATAGGTCCTCAACATACACATCCATTAACAAAGGAGACCTTTGAGGCAAAGACATACATGAACACATGAACTCCATAGCCTTCCACAGCACATATCACACATAGCCACACATCTGGGTCCGACAGCCACAAAGGTGTCACCATAAATAAAGCATATTAGTCATAGGTGACTCCATCATGTTACACTCAGATGTGCCTCTCACGAGGCTGTATATGGGGAAGGTCAAAGTTACTTGTCTGCCAGCTGCCAGAAACTGCCATATCACATACACACTGCTGTCTCTCAAGAACAGGTACTGTCATGAGTGTGTCACAGTCCATGCTGGCATGCCTGACCTGACACGTACCTCCCTGGTACATGATTGAGCACCCTGATTATGTGTCACAGGCAGGTATGTCCCTAGCCTTATGCAGCATTCCACTGTCACCCAGAATGATGCCGCAATGCAATCAGGAAATGAATGACTTAACTCATTCACTCCAATAGAGCTCAGGAAGTTTGCACTGGAACTTCCAATGGGTGGAGCCTGGGCCTTTTGACAGAATCAAATTATACCCTCACATTTCAAATAAATGTTCATATATTTGGAACCGTAGGGATTATAAAAGAAATTTAAATGGCAAACTCTTCAGCACAAACGATTTTTTATAATGGCAGTATTCTTTAGGTTCTAGGTCTTAAATCGAATTTTACAAGTCACAGTAAACACAATAACTATTATGTTTGTAATATTTTGTAAACAATTTAAAATATCTTGGTAACCACTCAAGTTACACAGATACTGTTAGTAGTATTTTATTCATCTAGTTGAGTGCTTTCATATGAGGCTAATGAGTCTTGTCTGTGTTACTTGGTTGTTTAGATATTTAGAAAAATGTGAAAATGATATATGTATAAATTAATGTCATAAAACCAACAGTTAATAACTATGTAAAATTACAACAAAAATAGGCCACTGACAAGGAGAAATAAGAGTCCAAATGTATTAAAACACATAGCGCCTCAGCTTACACCACCTTCCAAGTGTAAAACACACTTAACAAAAACAGCTTTGAATACTTTAGTCATCATTACAAAAAGCAATAATGCCCTTTCACAATTATTCAATAATTAAATTAGATTACATACTTCCAATTGCACTCCTTGTTAAGCCCAAAAGGCTCCAAGGTACCAAATTTCAGAATAAAAAGTGTTTTTTCCTAAGAAGCTTATCTGTTAAACTGGTATTTTCTCCCAAACATACCTCTACCTTTTCTAAAATACAGCCTTTAAGATTATCAGGGTTGGAATTATGATAATGTAAAAAGTGACTACCTAATGGACTTTCCAGTCTTTTATTTTTGATATCCCTCACATGTTCTTGAAGTCAAACTTTAAAACTTCTGTATGTTTCTCCAATATAAAACAGATTGCAAGTACATTTCAGAGCATAGACAATTCCTTCTGTGCAACAAGTAAAGTAATACCTAGGAAGGAACCAATCTAACTCTGTTAATGTATAAAAAGGAGTTAACCAGATATTTACAAACTGAACATCTGTTGCAATGAGCAGTTCCCCTCTTAACCACAACACTTCTATTTATACTGGCCTCTGGAAGAGAAAAATGGTTATGCACCACCATGTCTCCCAAATTTATTGCTCTTTTATAAGAAAGTTTGGTCAGTTTAGGCAACAAACAACATAGATCTTTGTCCTTTAGTAACATGGGCCAAAACTGTTTAATACTCTTAACAACTTTATCAGTAAGTACATTGAAAGTAGTAACAAAGTAAACCTCTCTCTGATTGCCCTTGTCCAGAGTTCTATTATTATTGACAATAGGGGCATGTCTCACATGATTATTTTTCCACTAATTGGTACTAGAATCACTGTTGCACCTATTAATTCCTCATCTCATCTCCATTATTTTAAACTTTGCCTCTATAACATCATTCATATTATAGCCTCTACTAAGGAGCATTTTTTTCAGCTGGCACAATTTCCTTATTGAATACCTCATCACTACTACACAATCTGAATTCTCAATAATTCATTATAACGTAACATGGACAATAAGTGTCCAGGGTGGCAGCTGTTAGCATATAGGTACTGAGTTCTTTGCTCAAATTATCTATGTAAACTGGTCTCCAAGTCATCTAATTTAATGTCCAAAAATTCACCTGAGAACCTAATTGGATTCCATCAAATTTAAGGCCCATATTGTTAGTTTGTAAATCATTAACAAATGTCCCAGCATCTTCAACTTGGCCTTCACATAAGAAAATCAAATCATCAATAAAGCTCAGATATAGAATAACATTGGAACTACAAAAACTGTAGTCCATCTCAAACATTCCCATTACTAAATTGGCATACATGGGGGCAAAAGCTGCCCCCATGGCTTTTCCCTGTAGCTGATGAAAAATCTCCCCATTAAATATGAAGAAATTATTTTTCAAACAAAAAGTCACCAAATCAATAAGAAAATGTAACATTGGGGAATCACCCAGAAAATAAAACAAAGACTGTATGCCTATCTCATATTATATATTTGTGTAAAGGCTTTTGACATCCATACATAGCCAGAACATGGAGTCATTCCATTTAAATCTCCTGATTTTATACAGAAAATCCTGGCTATCCCTGACATAAGAGGGAATACTTAAGACTTTGTTTCAAATATTCATGCAATAAGTTGCTAATATGTCTCAAAAAATATTTCTCAGCAGAGACTATAGGTTTTCCACTGAGATTATCATGGCCTTTATGAGTTTTAGACAGGCAACAGAATACCACTATGCTACTATTTTCCACATTAAATTTTTTATTCACATCGTTAGTTAAAAAAATAACCTAACTAATGCCCCTTATTAAGTAAAAGTAAATATTCATCAATCGCTCTAAAATAATTAGAGATATCACATTTTTCATAAACTTCCGTGTTATTAACATGAGCATAGCAGATATCTAAGTACTGAGTATAATGCAGAATTGCTATCTGGTTCCCCTTGTCAGAAGTTTTCACCACTAAACGTTTGTTGCTACAAAAGTCACAAAATTCCAATTATTGTTGCTTACTTAAGTTCTAATATCAGATTTATTACTAATACACATATTATAAAGTTGCTCTACATCAAAATTTATAGTAGAAATATAACTTTGCATGCAGTTATTCACAAATGGAGGAATGAAATAACTTTTTACTTGAATAGTACTGGTATCTAAATTATCATATGCATTAATATCATGTTCCTCTAAACTATCTAATACTGAGGAACAAGAATAAAAAGAATCATCAGAACTTTCATTTAAGTTCACATTTCCATTCCTTAACTTCATATTATTATTTCTGCTGAAATAATCAATTAAATGCAACTTTCTACTAAGTAAAAAAATCTCACTTTTTAACACATATAACCTAGGTAAGGCTGTAGGTATATATTTAAGTCCCAGATGTAGCACAAATAATACATTTGAAATGTTACAATTCAAAACATTAAGTATGAAAGAGTCACTGCAGAAAACACACCTGTTAGTTCCAGTGTTTTCTTTTATTATTTTGTTCCTTTGAACTTCTAACAAAATTCCTCTGTTGTCCCTAGTCATTGCGGCCATGTTTTCTGTAATTATCGGAACTCTTTTTGTAGTTAATAACATGGCCAGCATTCCGAAAACATCTATCTAAATCCTCAGGATTATTAGCCTCTGGTAAAGCTGGAAACTGTTCGCTACCACCGTTCTCCATTCCATCATATTCTGCTTCTTCTGAAGTCACCAAAGACACTGAGGTAGAAGCAGAAGTGTTGTTATAACTTTGGTGCCTCCTTCCCCTAGAGAGGGACTTGCATTTCCATAAAAACACCTGATCAGAGCTATAATCTTTAATGTCTCGATTAATTTTGTGACTTTTCCATTGTATCAACTCCTGTTCTAATTCAGTTAATCTCATATTTATTTCTTTGAGCATCTCATCCAATTTAGATGAGAAAATAAGTTTTTGCAATTCTGCACTCACCGATAGAACTTCTCCCTTAAGTTGCCGTTTTTTTAAATGTGTTCTCTAGCAATGAGAATACAAATCCATTCTAAGGAACACTGACGTGCTGCCTCAATCCACTTTTTACGAAAAACCATATCATCAGGATTCCCTTCATCGAAAGGTGTAGTAGGAGGTTTAGAGGCTCTCAGACCCTTAGGGGTTATGTTTAATTCAATACATCGTTGCAAATACAAAATGTTCATGAGGGTACTAGTTTCTTTGCATAGTAGTTGTTCCAATTTATCTTTAAGATTACAAGCTTACAAGCGTCTGCTGGTAAACAAATTCCACTAGAGGAGCCCACACCTTGAAAAGGGTTGACACAGCAGCAGTTCCACTCCCCCATAATCCGATCCCACACATTTCCTGCAGTTACAGTACCCATACCAACATGCAGGGAAGCAGAAGCAATATTCTGAGAAGCAGAAGCAATATTTACCTCATCATCAAATCTCATTCCACTTTCATTGGTCGATAAAACATATTGTTCAATTGATCTCGGAGTGCCATCCATCTGATCCTCTCTAAAAAGGCGCAGTATGTTGTGAGCAGGTTCAGTAGCTATAAATAAATGATACCACCAAATTAAAAGCAAAAATAAAATTACAACAAAAATAGGGCACTCACAAGAAGAAATACGAGTCCAAATTTATTAAAACATTTAGCACCTCTGCTTACACCGCCTTCCAAAAGTAAAACACACTTAACAAAACAGCTTTAAATACGTTAGTCATCATTACAAAAAGCAATAATGCCCTTCCTCAATTATTCAATAATTAAATTAGATTACATACTTCCAATTGCACTCCTTGTCAAGCCCAAAGGCTTCAAGGTACCAAATTTCAGAATAAAAAGTGTTTCTTTCCTAAGACGTTTATCTTTTAAACTGGTATTTTCTCCCAAACATACCTCTACCTTTTCTAAAATATAGCCTTTAAGATTATCAGGGTTGGAATTATGATAATGAAAAAAGTGAATACCTAATGGACTTTCCCGTCTTTTATTCTTGATATCCCTCACATATTCTTGAAGTCAAATTTTAAAACTTCTGTACGTTTCTCCAATATAAAACAGATTGCAAGTATATTTAAGAGTATAGAAAATTCCTTCTGTGCAGTCAATGCAATAACTATTATATTTGTA
Source organism: Protopterus annectens (assembly GCF_019279795.1). Classification (NCBI taxonomy): domain Eukaryota; kingdom Metazoa; phylum Chordata; order Ceratodontiformes; family Protopteridae; genus Protopterus; species Protopterus annectens. The sequence continues at coordinate 1,655,851,287 of NC_056733.1, read as the reverse complement.
ATATTTTGTAAACAGTTTAAAATATCTGAGCAACCACTCCAGTTACACAGATACTGTCAGTAGTATTTCATTCATCTAGATGAGAGCTTTCATATGAGGCTAATGATTCCTGTCATGTTACTTGGTTGTTGAAATATTTAGAAAAATGTGAGAATGATCTATGTATAAATTAATGTCATAAAACCAACAGTTAATATCTATGTACCTGCACTAGACAGAGGTCAAATATTAATGTAGTTGAGTTTGCCACTGTGTAAACTTTAAGATGAAATGTTTTAAAACCTTGTGCATAGCATGGCTTTGGAATTATTGATGCAAATATGAACAAGCAATATTTGACATCTAGAGACGTCAGTAGGAGGTAACTGCAGATGCACCTGAAGGTGTCACTTGGATGTAATGAGTTACCAACTGGATTGTTATCCTGTGCCATTCCAGGGGGATCCAGTACCTGAGAGCCTGTGATGATATGATTAATAGACCACAATGCTCTGCCAGAGATGGCCTCCATCTGTCTCAACTGGCCTTCATGCATCTGGTAATGGTTCTTGCCACCCCCATAGTGCCTTTATTAGAAGAAGTGGTGAGGCTCACACTACCAACATACAACTGTCAGCACATCACAAATTGAATGCCATGTTGCCAAATGCTAGGAGTCTAAACATGAATCTGCACCCATTGCAAGCATGCATAATCCTGGGAAATGCTGACAAATGTGCAATCACAGACACATGGTTCAAAGGTTCAGTGAGTACCCCATCCTTACATGGTCACCCATCCTATTATACAGTCAGACCCCAAAGTGTGGGTGCTAAAACCATGAGATGTGAGGTTTCACTATATATGAAAGACATACACACCTCCAGGCTGTAGAGGCAGTAAGATGCACAGAGGACACTGCATGAGTAGTTCACCATTGCCAAGACACCTATCCAAATCATAGCTAGCTACCAGCCCCCACACGTGACCAAAAAGCCCATTCTGCCTATATGGACCTGATTAACAGTATCAGGATTCGGGTCTGTATGCTGATCCTGGGTTACTTGAACTATCCAAACATACATTGGAAGACATACTCATGCCAGCACACAAATGCCCAGAGATCCATCAACAGTGGAAATGCAAACACCTTGGAACAGATAGGCGCTGCCACCACACAAGGCGAAGGTCTGTTGGAGATGATATTAGATAAAATGGGTAACCACTGAACCATCCCAACAGTGTCATCCTCCGTGGTCAAAGCAACCATAAAGAGGTCATGTTTCAGTCACCATTTCCCACAATATCCATCTAGCTAGGGTTAGACATATGAACAACTCCAAAGTTGAATACAGCCTCCTGAGGGATGTTATACACAGATTCGCAGCCCCCACCCCCTTTGTAGGAACTAGCACTAATATCCCCAACAACACAAAAGCACTATATGTGCATTAGTATAGACGCATTGAGTCAGGTATACCCGACAGGACTACATCATCCTCTGCAAGTATACGTACACCTGTCTGGTGAACATCTGCAATAAATAATGTATATGACAATGATGACATACTGCTGTCCAAGACAAAGTAGGAGCAGGTGCCCATATGATGCAATGTCACCTTAGCTTAAACAAGCAAATAAGATCACTACTGGAATCCTGCATAGCAAACTTGAGCCCACATTGGGGACATCCACTACACACTATCATTCCCCTTCTTCACATATGTCTGCACCTTCAAAGGAGCACTCAGATCTGCTCAGTAGTGGTGGTCAAGGACAGCAGATACACAAGTGCTGTAGGTATAGCATATTTGATGCCTGACAGATTCAGTGTAGGCTTCAACCCCTGCCCCCCCCATCAGTACATCAGGACATCTCCAGTACCTGCCCTTGCCCTTATATGTAGGAAACAGGTCACCACTGCCACCTCAAAGTATAAGGCACTGTATTCCACCAAGGCCGGACTGCTGCCTTTGTCCCAGCCAAGTGGAGGACACCCACTGTCACCCCTTTATACTAAGGTGGGACATCCACCAATCCAGCACATTATAGATGCATCAGCCTAAGTAGGCTGATCTGCAAGGCCATGGTGCAGTTTATAGTAAACCTCATTAGCAAGGATATTGGTGACCTCCACACACTCCAATAAGCAGAGTTAGGCTTTGTCAAGGTGGGGATCATGTGTGTTAAAATTGGTTGACCTCTGTGACACAGTCACCAAAGCCATGGACAGAGGGTGACAGTGCACACTGCCTACCTTGACCTGGCCAGCACTTTGACAGTATTCCCCATTTGGCCACGTCAGATATACACTCCCACCTAGGCATCAGTCCATATGTCACCTGATGGGTAGTACATTGGTGCACTGACCAGGACCCCCCTAGTGCACATAGGGGAATACTCCCAAGCGGTAGACCTGTAACTAGCGGTGTAACCTGGTGTTCTGTGTCTGGGCCTCTGTTATGTGTGATTTACTCTTCTGAGGTTCAGAGCACAGCCAATGGGCTATGGCCGACCATGTTTGTAGGCGACTTTATCCTGGGTGCTGTCACTAGATTCCCTAGTGATGTGGACATCTGCCAAGACGGTCTCACGCAGACGCATGACTGGTGCCAGAAACATAGCTTCAAACTGTATAACATGACATGCAGCTTCATTCCCTTTGGGAAGAGTGACATCTCCACATATCATAGCAATACTAACAACATCCTAAGCACGCAATCAGTCAAGAGGGTTATCTGCACAAAGGTCGATTGCAGCATGGCATTTGCCCACCATGTTACTTCTGTTGTAAGGAAAACCTTCTACATGACCCACTTCGTACATGATGGCATGTCATCTAGGGATATTGGGGTCACAACATCTCTGTATTCCCCCATAATAAGGGCCATTATTGAGTATAATGCCCCTGTGGTCATTTACCTCACAAAGCAAATGCAGCAGCTGTGAAAGTCAGACAGGTTCTGCAGGAGAGGATACCAGGGCCTTACACATCTACCATACACAGATTAGCCCATCCCTCTACACAGTTTCATACAGACTCCTCAGAGGGACCTCTGTCTGGCATACAAAGTGATCACAGACTCCACCTTGATAGGACTGCTGCACAACTGCAAATCAAGCTCCACTGTATTAACCCGCACACACGCTCTCAGCCTGGTGTGACATCAACAGGACTTGTTGTCGGGTCAGATGTGTGTCTCACACACTCACCCAGTTGTGGAATGGACACCCCTTCCACATCAGCCATGGTAGCTATTTAAATGTTTTCAAGTGAGACCTAGATAACTGGATGGTTAACAGAACATACACACTTGGGATACCATCTGTGTCTCTGTTGGACTGGGGCATCAGGTGCTGACTTGCATACACATGGGCTAAACTCGGGCTAGGCTTATAACGGCCTTAGGGCCAGTAGCCTAGTAACCTCATATGATCCTAGGTATACCTGTTCTGGCCTGTGTGCTGTGACAGACTGTGTTATCTGTCCACACCCATCACTGCCATCTACTATGGTGTGTCCCCTATGGGTGACATCCCAGTACCATGTCATGCAGCAACCAGTCAACAAATAGGCGAGTGGTACTGCAAGTGTATGGGGACATTCCAGCAATATCTGTGGTACACAATTACAGACAGCACTGCAACTGTGGTGTAGGTTATCTTTCTTGTAGATGTCCAACATCTGCAGTACACAGATGTTTGCAAAATGTGTGCATGTGCCTGATACATGTGAACCCTCCGTCAGACAAATCTGGATGTCTGGAAAACAGTTGGACAATAGGTAGTGGTTGCTCACAGACTGTGAGGAATCTGGCTGTCACACACTAGACTCCCTAAGAAAACAGTCATGGTACATTCATATCTGGTACTTCATTCATTCCCTTAAATTGTATGCTTGATATGTACACTCTGCTGCTGAGGTAGAGCCTGTGTCCCCCCACTATGTCTTGCTATTACCTGCTGCTCTGCTGCAGGCGGTCAACTGCTACACTAGCCATAGTTCTCAGGCAGTGAGATACATGTGTGGAGTACACAGTGCCCTAGCCACAGTACATCAGGAACACTCAGGGACACCTGGACAATGTTTGAACTATGCCAGTGCATCATGTAATATGCCAGTTGCATTCACCAGTACTTACTGTCACTATTGTGTAATACACAATCCAGTAGCATTCGTATGTGAGCTCACCATTGCTGGGGGAACTCAGGAGCTAGAGCTGTGATCTGTGTCACAGCAGAGAGAGACAAAAGGGGGGACTGTAGGTGGTGGACAGCTGACTAACAGCAACATGCCATTCCAAGTTATGTTCTACAGACCCTAGTGTTGTAATCCTTATTTCCCATGGCTCCATCCCCCAGCTGTGTCCCATTACATGGGGAATTCTGTTACATTCCTGATATGGTGCTGTACTCCTTTGTGTGCAGAAATCCAGTGGTATATTCCTTGGCTAGCCCAGTCTGTCTTCATGAAGAAAGTCACAGACTGGGCTAGCCAAGGAAGGCTAGCAGGCGGTCAACTGCTACACTAGCCATAGTTCTCAGGCAGTGAGATACATGTGTGGAGTACACAGTGCCCTAGCCACAGTACATCAGGAACACTCAGGGACACCTGGACAATGTTTGAACTATGCCAGTGCATCATGTAATATGCCAGTTGCATTCACCAGTACTTACTGTCACTATTGTGTAATACACAATCCAGTAGCATTCGTATGTGAGCTCACCATTGCTGGGGGAACTCAGGAGCTAGAGCTGTGATCTGTGTCACAGCAGAGAGAGACAAAAGGGGGGACTGTAGGTGGTGGACAGCTGACTAACAGCAACATGCCATTCCAAGTTATGTTCTACAGACCCTAGTGTTGTAATCCTTATTTCCCATGGCTCCATCCCCCAGCTGTGTCCCATTACATGGGGAATTCTGTTACATTCCTGATATGGTGCTGTACTCCTTTGTGTGCAGAAATCCAGTGGTATATTCCTTGGCTAGCCCAGTCTGTCTTCATGAAGAAAGTCACAGACCTGTTTACCATAGGCAACAGCTTTCCTTTTGTAGGTAATGCTCATGAACAGGTGATTGCATGTGCACCACTCTGTGACTCACACTTGCTAATTGCATCCAAAACAACTGGATTGCATTTTCATTAGCCAATGATATGGCAACACAGTGTTATAATTAAGGCCTTCATGTAGGCCTTGGCCCTTTTCCTGGCCTGTGAGGAGGACATTATCAAGGTGTGGAGACTACAGCATCACAGACGGTAGGTAGAAATACTGTCCACTGTTTGGATGATGTGGTATGTCCACAGTTTTCCAACAAACACTTGCAAGTGTCGCAGGTGCAATCAGCCAAAAAACAGTCAACATCCAAAAAAAATAGCCAGCATCAAAGTGTAGAAATCACTCAATAACTTTTAAACAATAAAAGTTGCAGCTCCATATCCATACAATAATCAGACTAGTTTTGGCATTTCTGCCTTCCTCAGTGAACCTGAGGATGGCAGACATGCTGAAACTGGTCTGATTATTGTATGGATATGGAGCTGCAACTTTTATTGATTAAAAGTTGAGTGCTTTCTACACTTTGGTGCTGGCTATCTTTTTTGGATGTCCACAGTTTTGCATGCTAATTTTGGCCAATGTTAACAGACTTTCTGATTCTGTGGCAGTTTACTGTTTAACAATGTGTGTTGGGGTCAGTAAGGAGACAGACAGATGTGAGTATCATACATCATTTTCATCCGAATGTGCATGCTGCTGCAGTTGCCGCTGGTCTATCAGTTGTGTATGTTTTTAGGGGATGACTGTGACACATGTCCCTGTCACTTGACCATCCCCACGCTTTATGTATGTGTGTTATGTGGCTGCCTTGTTCTAGGTGTTTGGGAGGTATGGTAGATCTGTAGCAGATAGCTGATCATACTGCTGCATGTGTTACCGGCTGCAGCTGTTGCATTCTGGCCAGGAGTCATACTGGGAATTGTGAACACATTGGGTGACAGCAAGCTGTATATGTCAGTGAGGGAGCAGGGTCAGGTCTGTTGTCACAGCACAGCTAGGGTAAGGGTACTCATAACAGTCCAGGTGAGACATGTGCCTCTGGTGCATATGTTAAGTAATAGTGCCACCCAGAGAATAGTAGGTGACATTAATGGCAACTATTCATATTTGTGACATTTATCCCACCCTGCAGGCCTTTGATGTGCTAATGTGGGTGGCAGTGACTCTGGTAGCAGCATCCAGTTCTACTGGACATTGCAGAGCTCATTTATTTATATATTGTATCCACACTCTTGAACACCATCGATGGGAGCTGTTGCTGGGTGATCATTCCTTCTCCGCACCTGCTGCCAATGGGGAACTAGCCCGATCCCCTGAGGCAGTTCCACCCATGGGTGCTGCAGGACCAGTGGAGGGGGCAGCTCCAGGTTGGGTCCCAGACATAGTGAGACCCAGTGCCACAGCCAGTTGAGGTGGGGTAGGTGGAGCCACAGGAACAGGCCTACCCACTCATGCTATGGTGATGAGGTATTTTCAAAGTATATACATTAGTCATGTACAGCACATTTAAGTGTTAGTTATAACAGCATGCAAGGGTGTTCCAATTAACCCAGAATGATAATATTGCATAGCATAAAGAACTCAAGAATAAATGGGATAACAGTCAGTATTGTAACAGCATGCCAGTAACAGTTATGGCAAAAGGTCAACAACATCAGTATGTCAACAAGGTATGTTAGTATGCAACCATTATACTATGTAACAATAATAAAACACAAGGCCCAACATTAGGTTTTGAGAACAACATATTTAAAAAGGAAGCCATACCTATAGTATAACAATAATTTGTGATGCAGATAAGGGGTGGGGAGAGAGAAAAAGACATTCCATTAACAACAGTTTAGGCTATATTGTTTGCAACAGTACTGTTCAGTACCCTACAGGTCTGCCCTTGCTTTATGTATACAAGTACCCTATAGATTCTGTAGCATGTACATACCTCTCAAGCTGTCCACATGGGATACTAAAGGCCAAGATGTAAGACCTACAGGTACAAAACTACAGGGGACTATTACATGTCAGGGGAACATATATGACTACCAAGGTATACTTTGCACTGTTGTTGTGAGAGAGTGCTACTGACATACTTCAACTAGATGTTATATCTGTGTCCAAGGATTTTGGCAGTAGTAGTCACTATATGTGATTGTGTGACACTTGAGAGACATGTCTCATGCTCAGTACAGACAAGAACACTTATCCTGCCACACAGATGCACCAGGCATATGGCTGTACCAACAATAAACCATTTTATTTGTCTTATTAACTGGGAATAGGGGTGTGCTTGCTGAAAATTTATTTAATGAAGTGTTATCATCTTGCTGAGCAATGCTGTTTGCACACTAGTACATCTGGACATAGACAATACTATACCATTCCTATAGCTACTATAGATATTTATTTACCTGTAAGTCCTGTGGAGAGAAAATCTGTTAACAATACATAACTGTTTCTATAAATATATAATAATATTTTTCCCTGGATTCATACCCCAGTTTGAGTGTGACAAGATGAACAACACACATTTTGTTTATCAAATTGAGCTACTGAGTCACTGCTGTGTATTGATTGACTGATGTGTGCCTAGAGCTCACCTGGTAACAAAGTGTGACCTGATAAAATAGGTAGAGTGTAACACAAGACTGCAGTGACAGTTAAACACACATGCTTGAGATTCATGCATGGCAGAGATAGTAGTAGAACTGTGTATTAATACTTGGTATGCAGGTGTACACATTTAAACCCTACTGGATGGGATTATTTGTGATGTGTGCAGACCATATCAGAGTGTTGGGTTGCCTACCTAACCAATATACAGTTGCAGATAGTATATTTGCAGTCTACAGCTATTACAGTTTCATACTTGCTTGCAGCAGTGTAACTACATTGAGGAATGCATATAGCTGAAATGCAAAGGTTAACACAAGACAATCCTTGGCATCTTGGATCCACTGGGCCAACAGTTCTCCCAACCTATGCTTCAGGTCATTGTAGTAGTGACACACCTGCTTACTTGTGTGGAGGATACCAGTTGCACTGGTGAATTTGTGTGCCAGCCAGTCCCAGGCCTCTGAACTGTATTCCAACCCCTGGTACTGACCCTGCAATAGCTGGATGTAATGGTCTTTTCTGAGGAGCCCAACCAAGACCCTGGACTCCAAAATGCCCTACCGCTGCACCTGGAAGTGCCCATCCTCTCCAACTCCTGCCACACCCTCTCCAACTCCTGCCATAGTTCCTGCTTGGGTTAAATTCCAACAGGTTCTAGTTATATTCCTGCCTATTCAGCTTAAATAAGGCTGTTTTCCTGCCCTTTACCACAATTGGACCATTTTTTAAAATACTAAGCAAAGCTTAGCACTGCACAAACCAGCTAAGATTAGTGGAGTAGTGCTTAAACTAGCATTGCTTAGCAGTGCCCAAAACAGGTAAGCAGAGCTTCTCGTTACTAAGTACTGCTAAAACAGGTCCTGCTTAAGCATTGCTTGGCTTGGCTTAGCAGTGCTTAGCAGAGCTTAGCTAAGAACAAACCAGATTTTATGAAAAATATAAAACAATATAGTGTAATAAATTGTTCATTAATGATACTTTATTATTATGTGTATCTATTTTACTTTATATCACCTAACATTATGTATTTTAATTACATTATTTTGGAGTGTGACTTTAATGATTTGGACACTGAAAATGTGCTTTTGGCCCAGCTGGACTAACCTGGTTAACAAATGTCAATTTATACATAATTAAAAAAATAAATTGTTATAACAATTTGCTATCGCATGTAAATGTTAAATGGCCTGCCTTTGCATTCAAACTGTGCATCAACTGCACACAAGGCCATGACTCTAACCATTCAGCTACTGTGGATATGATGACTACAGCTATACATTTCTATATAGCTCTGAGTTACTTTTAAGCACTGCTGAGCACTGTGCCATGCCATGCTCTCCCACTCAGCTATGCTTAAACGTGATCTTTTACATTAAAATTAAAAGCAACCAGTTTCTATTTTTAGATGTCTGGCACATGTCCATTGCTAAGTGCCACTCTGGGCAAGCACACAAAAAAAAACAAGAAGGGGAATAGCATTTTCATTTTATATTTCAGTGCTATCTGGCACTTTAACAGTGCAGGAGATGGGTTACTCATCTCTGGACACTGTAACCCACCCCCTACTCTGATTCTGTAACTGTGTTACATGCCTCTCTCCCAGTAGTTTGCCTTCATTAATATGAAAGGTGCACTGCTAAGAGGGAGCCACAGACACAGCCACAGTACTCTCCATGTAGGCTTCCCACTGTTCCTACATGGAGTTTATTAAATCCCCACCAGACTCTTTAATATTAGCTGGAAGAGTCAGAAAAGATGGAAATTTTACACAAGAAGAGCAAGGGATAAGCACACTTAACCTGTGCGGCATAACATAGAATTTCAGAACAAAAAGAATCTTATAACATCCATTTCTCTAATCTATAAATAAGCATTTGCATTTTGCTCCATAGCAGTGACTTTATGATGACATTCTTATCATAAACGTCTATTATATATATCATATGCACTACTTTAGACTCACTACCTGCAGTTGTCAATAGTACTAGCAATCCGTCAGTTTGTACATAATATACTATTGCTATAGCAAAGCTAGGTGGTGCATCCCTCATAAAAAAAACATTCTGATACAAAGAAGCATTAAATCAGTAATGCAGTAACATTCCAGGATTACTACTTCCAAACTATACCCTAATATATCACAGTAAAAACATTCTTATATAAACAGACATGTTGCCAATAAACATGTATTAGTGCATGACTGTTGCACAGCAAAGGTATACATTGTACAACAAAAATGTAAATCACTCTGAAGAAAGAAAAAGGATTACATGCATGCACTTGTGTATGCAGTAAGTGACCTTAGTTATAGAATTGAGCACAGTGTCCTGTAACAGTGTGAAAAGACCAAAGGAAAGGAGGAATTCTGGACAGAAGGGCTACTATGATTTGTGTAAGTATACACTAAATATACACATTAAACATAATTTATATGTTTCTAGCAAATTATCTAATGGCATTTTCTTTTAAAAGTAAAAAGCGAGGAGTGATAAAACTCCTTCTAGTGGTCTGTCTTTTTAATCAAGTCAAACATGTTTCACTCAAGTATCAAACTGTCATCCACAGTCTTTTTGACACTGTCTCTGTCTCTGTAACATGTTTAGTGACACACTGTGGAAAAAAACCCCACAAGGATAAACAAATAATATATAAAAGAAAATTAAACTCTAATATTAAACACCTAACATTCCCAGCTTGGAAAATTTTCAGTTAAATCTTAGCAGGCATATTTTTCTAATGAGATTTTATCTATTCTTAATCAAGTGAAAAGAGCAAATATTGGAGAGGTCTTCAATCCCAAAAGAGGAGGGTGGTATATTGGTGTGAAATGCACTCTTTTAATATAGAAAATGAGCTTGATTCCTTAACTGCTACATGAAGTGCAGCTACTGTATTGGTGGTGTGGCATACCATCAACATGATAACAAGTGATTTGGTACTCATTAAATGCTCCGCAAAATTTGTAGAACTGCCAAACAAAGGGAAATGTCAGAATATGCAAATGAAAGTTTAAAGAGCTGAAGTACAGTCTGTTTAACCAATCCAACATGATGGAGCTATTTACAAAGCTATACAACAATCATGTACACTCAATATAGGCTTTTGCCCTGTACACCAAAACTTTTTGGAATACAACATGATTACACTTAGAAAATAAAAACAAATAAAAAAATGTTAGGGATTGTTGCTGCTAATATTATGGTGCCTGTCCAACAGGCTTTAAATCAGGGTAGTCCTGCTGCCAGACCTCAATGCAAGAAACAGAAGGGTGTTTTGACCCTCTTTGACTTATCATGGACTGCATGACATAGAAACAGATGAGAGATACAGGGTGGACAGGGAGGGAGTGTACAGCCTCTGCTCCCCTCAACCTCACCCCCAGCAAATTTACAGACAACCCATCACAGTGGAAACAAAGGTATGTGTAGCATTACATATGCTAGATACCAGTACTTTCCAGAGACCCAGAGGAGATATAATAAGGGTGTCACAGGCATACACCTCTAGAATATTACATCATTTTTTTAAATGCTGTGTTAATATGTGCAAGGCATCACATCTGTTTCCCATGTAACCCACAGGAAAAAGCAAGAACCATGCAGGGATTCTATGCAGTAGTTCACTTCCCTGAAGTACTGGGGGCCATAGGTTGCACACACATATAAATACACCCCCGCCCAGTGAAAAGAGGAGGCGGTACATCAACAGAAAATGTTTCCACTCTTTAAACAGTCAAGTTGTCTAATGCCCATGGAATCATCTGCAATGTATATGTAGTTAACCCAGGCAGTTTCCATAGCTCACACATATGGCACACGTGAGAGATGTGCACCAGGTTTGATAGGGATGATATTCCTTAAAGAAATCTAATGGGGGTTGCAGGATATCCATGGTCTCACAACACCCATGTGAAACCCACACAACCTTACTGTGCAAGGATACAAGGCCCATGCTCAAATTAGGAATATCATAGAACATCTGTGTGGTTAGATTAAATCAAAATTCCAGTGACTAGATACATTATGAGGTGCACTGCAGTATGACCAATGCACCTCTGCCAAAATACAGTCTGTGCCATGTTACACAATATAATTCTCAGGAAACAGCTTCATCAAGTACAGCAAGTTGCAGGACTACAGGCAGGATCACCAGCAGCAGCAACTATAGAAGAGGAGCCTGAGGGAGAACCACCAGCTACAGATGGTGCTGAGAGATGAAACCTTGTATGGTATGCCCTGACCATGGCTAAGAGGCAAAGGATAGCACACACAATCCCTATCTAGGTCAAAGCCCAATATCCCATGCAAATACAAATAAGAAAAATGATGCTTGTTAGAAAAGAAAACCTTCACTTAACCATGTAATGTCTGTATTCTGATAGCATCAGACAGGGACAACACCAAGGACACAGTTTGTGCCTGCAGTAATGACAGGGTAAGTGTGGAACCTCTAAAGAAGAAAAAGTTATATAATTGATTGCTCTTATATGGAAATATGTATATGCTCCTAAGCAGAGCACAGCATTTGTCTGAGATGTAAAGTCATGTCAGTAATATCTCCTCTATAAGACTGTTGCAATATACAGTTACATATTAGAAAACAATAGTGTGCAAGCAATTTAATTGTCCACCATCTATAAAACATGGCACAGGTCAATTATACCCTCATTCTCACAGCTACACCAAGAAGCAAGAGTGAAATACCTAATGCTTCTACTGCTGTAATGGCACTACTAACTAAAATACAATGCAAAAGGAAAGGAAGAAACCAAACAGGTAGCCAATACTCAGGAACAATTTTAATATCAAATAAATGATGGTTAAGTACTTTTGTCTTACCAGACGTCTTCACAACAATTAATAAAATCAAGTTACATCACATTTAAAAAGTCTAACCATGCTTTATTTGACATTAAATCTGTTCCTGACTCTTGGCTACCTGATTGTTTTCTTCCTTTTCTTTGAATTTTTACTGCCAGTGGTTCTAGGGTATTGAACTTATTTCTTTTTATTTAAAATACAATGCAGTTCAACAATTATAGAAATGATCATCTGCAAATTTTTAGGTAATCAACACATTTTCTTCTGCAATACATATTGATAAGCAAGCATTAGCTATCCACTGTGTGCATCTGACATACATGTAACCCCAAATCACAAAGTGATGCGCTAAGGGCATGGAACAGTCATCATCATTTGCACAGGATAGGGGAGCGGTAGGAGGGCAAGGCAGTCACCAAAAAAATGAGTCTGTGCAACTAAGAAACACATGATTCTGTTAGAACATGCAGTGATCAAGGACAGTGGCAACAGATAAACAGAACTCAATTGTATTGTTTAGATAGTTTATATGTGTGTAAAGTATTATGGGCAAGTGATTTTTTTCAATGTGTGTTTGTATGAGCGTGTAAGTCTGCATGAACACAATTAAGCATTGTGCTAGCACTACATCTTGGCATCTTGGACAGGTGTAAGCCAAGCATGATAGAGAGATCAGTTCACTGTCATCATCCATGACCAGGAGAACCACCACTGCCAGCAGTTACACTGCTACTTCCATGTCTCAAACTAGAAGTCAGGGTGCTAGCTGAATGTAAGTAATATCTGCTGGATGAGTTCTTCTAACAATTATGTCAGGCAGCAATACCCTGTGGCCTACCACATCTGAGTGTAGAAATCACAATCACTGATAGAGCAATGAATGTAGTGTCACATGCAGGAGTGACATCTTGAATGGCCACATCTGTTAACACCAAAAGATGTACTGGCTCTCGGGCCATGTGGATGCCCACCCTTCCCTTAAACATCACATAGCAGACATTCCTTGATCCAATATATCATTCATCCTGTCCAAGGAGTTGCCCACACAGGTCAGGGAATCACGCATGTCAGAATGCACAACATTTAGTAGCTGCACTATCCCTCCCAAGGCCTTAATTCAATGTGCCTGTGCCTCCACTACAGGCCTACACATGCCTGGTGGCACTTAATGACACACCAGTATCAGGAGAAGGGTGGAGAGCAGACCTCCTCCAAGCACCCTACCAACCTTCCTGTGTGGCACTACACCCTCATGATGGCTATGGGGAGAAGCAACCAATTTTTCAAATGGAGTAACCATGTTACCCTAATCAACAGTGTCACCTTCAACTTTTCCTATATCGGTGGTCTCTGTGTCATGGAAATGCATGGGCATACTGACTGTGTCCAAAATATGGGCAGATGACATGGGAGACACTGACTTAGTGTCATACTGACCCTCTGAACCCCCAGACTTTGCGTCTTCATTGCCATCATCACAAGAGGTTACCGAAACTCTGACATCAGGTGGTTGGAGTTCCACTGTGCCACTCCCAGGATCACCTATGATTACAAGCAAGAAACACAGCAAACAAGAAAGCAAAGTATTAAACTGATAACATAGTGTCCTTATTTGAAATGCATGTTAAACTCCAACAGATTTTAAAGATACACAAATATTAATCTCATATAGACCAAAAATTAACTTTTAGATAGTAATATCAGTAGCCAAATGTGTGCTTACCATGTGCAGGTGGGCTGACAGCCTATAATCTAGGTATGCCTGTATGTAAGAAAGAGAAAGAAAAAAAGGCTGATAAGTATAGCAATGCAAATGGAACAAGAAAAAGAGAGCAATCACCTTCACAAGTGCAGATAAAAAATGTTCTTGTACAAAAATGTAGTGAACAGTTGGACTCCACCCCAACTGCACACACACACACACACACACACACACACACACACACACACACACACACACACACACACACACACACGCACACACACAGACGCACACACACACACCCCCCCCACACACACACACACACACACACACACACCAAAAAAAACCTCCTCTATTTTTCCATGACTGTGCTGTCTCTCACAATTATTAATGGCTCTGTATTTTTCAGTCATCAATGATATATGCCTTTAAAGATATATCAGTGATGCTTGTATTTTCCATACTTAAAAGGCCTGCTTGTGACACTCTGGGTATGTCATCCACATCTGCACCAATGCCAAGGATTTTGTGGGGATCCTCTGGCAAGCTAACTAGATTTCTGACAATGGACAGGAACTCCTGTGATTCAGTTAGTAGTGTTATATTAGCAGGACCACCCCTGTAGCTACCTATTCCTGGGCAATTGCAGCCACCCTATGATTGGTAGATGTGATCATATCACGTTTCCAGTGTTGTATCTAGGAGTAAGTTCTCCCTTGCCCTCTGACAGCATCAATGCCATCAGCCAACTGCTGCCATTTCCTTTCTCAGGCAGATTGGTCACTTCTACCTCCCCTTATTAGAATAGCTCTATGGTGATGTAAAGCCTGGATAATGACCTAATTTTCTGCATCAGTGTATGGTGGCTTGCAGGGTACAGGTTTCTTCTTGGTTTCATATCCCTGTATGAGATGAAATGCAAAACAGTCACATAATTAAAGATATAATGCATAGACAGGATGGTTGTGAACTTAGTTATGTGGAAATGCATGCATCCATCATGTACACAACAATTTAAAGGTTAATACTCTCTATGACTATGCATAGGTTAGGACAGCCCCCCCCCCCCGAAAATGTCTGTGTGCGTGTGTCTATATACATATATATATATATATATATATATATATATATATATATATAGAGAGAGAGAGATAGAAAGATAAATAGATTTAGATATAGATATATATAGCTATACTTATATAAAAATCTATAACACTTTTGTAATGCAGACAATACAGGTTTATCTGTGTATTGCATTTACAATAACAGTTCTGAATGTGGCATTAGAAAAGTAAGATAAAACTATTGTAAGTTCCATCTTCACTACTGTGAAAGGCAGTCAAGTAGAAATCCACAAATGTAACATATTTTTCTTTCTGATAACACAGGCAAAAATGCCAGATTTTCCTACAAAGCTAAAATACACTTTTCTATAATAACTGCTCAAACATCAATTAAATACAACCTAAAAAATAAAAGTCATGTAGCATTCTGTAGCATAACTGTTTTGCAATACAGACATTGAAAACAAAACATATTAAGATAAAAAAATGCTTTTGAGAAGCAGCGTAATTCATCTTTTAATGAAACACTAAAAAGCATTATTTAAGAAATAGCAATATACTTTGACAATACAGCAGTGCAGAAAGTAGACAGTTTTCCAAAAGTAGTGCTTATTTAGCAGTACTAAACTCTCTAGATCCAAACAGTCTCCCCAGTAAAATATAATGGCATTAGGTACACAATTACCTTTACATAGTGCAGTGTCAGCCCTGAGAATGCTGTGAATATGTAAATGAAGTGTTAAATCATTAGCATTCCCGAACACAAGACACTACACTAAGTGTAGAGATTGTAAACATGGTGTAAGGAGCTACAAAACTACATGCACATGCCCTAGGCAATATAAGGACAAGCCCTGAGAGGTGTTGATTAAACATCTGAAATGTGCATTTAAATATCTGATCAGCAATTTATTTTTTACTTTTTCTGTTTGTGCACTGTTTTGTCATTGCATTGAGATGCCTGGTAGTGGTCAGTCACAGTGAAAAGCATTTCACTGCCCAAGATAAAAACTGATAATTTTTATTTGGACTGCCATCAATAGCACAAATAGCATAATGTAGTTTGGCATTGTTGTGCTTTCCTCAACATTCTGGACAGTATTGAGTGAAGAAATTAAAGTTATCACACTCCTTTATCTGTTGCATAATGTGTAAATATATTGTGCTTAGAGAAACAGTACAGGTGATGCAGGGTTTGAAACCTGTCCACAGATCATATTACTAAGAAAGATCATACTAAATCTTATTTATTTGTTTATTTATTTATTTATGTATTATTTATTTACATTTGTTGACCGGGAGTGTCCGACTGGACGTAGGTCTATTTTCATCGGAGGCCTGGGGAGAAAAGCTCCACAGTTAAAATATACAGACAGTAATTACATTGGATTTACATAGCGATTAACAATTTGATTAACATAGCAATTAATTACAAACATAGTTACAGATGGAGAACATAGTACATCAGTAGACAACTAGAATCTTTATCTGTGAAGTACATAACATACATTAACAATTGTTACAATAAGAAGTTCCTGCTGTATAATAAGTAGTAGGCTTATGAGCATCCGAACTTGCTATAATGAAGGTAGTTAGTGGGGTGGAAAGAAAGGTAGTGGTTGGATGTATAATAAGTATTAGGCTTATGAGCATCCAAGCTTGCTATAATCAAGATAGTTAGTGGGGTGGAAAGAAAGATAGTGGTTGGATGGGGTGGGTGATATTAGAGTGGAGTTGCAAGGGCATAGCCAGCATGTTTTTAGGTGCGCTTTTAATAAAGTTTTGAAGTGGGTGCATGATGGTACAGAGGTAATTGTGGGTGGGAGGGAGTTCCATAATTTGGCTATGGCACAAGAGAATAGTGCTTAACCAGCAGAGTTATTGGCTTGACAATCTTGACACACATTTTAGTGTATGAATGTGCTGATGTTGGATCCTCAAATAAAGACAGCATTGACTAAAAGTGACAGATAGATGAGTCCTTTGAGGTTATATCAATATTAAGTGTGTGCTCTGTGTGAATAACACAAGCATTTCTTCTCTTCCTTGTGCCCTTCTCCATTCCCATGACATTAACTAAGTCCTGATATTGTGAGGCATACATGATAGTGATGTGGGAACAAAATATAAGAAGGTTAAATGTATCGGTATAGTTTTGTATTAGCAGTGCTCATTACTAGATATACACTGTGATTCATTTCATGTGTCTTCAAGTTGTTATTCCCAAAAAGATCTTTGAATACTGATGATAAATATTGCCATCTGCATCTGTGCACCTCTTGGCAGTGTGGAATCAACTTTCATGGCTTAAGTAACAAAAGTAAAAAATTTAGTTTAGGCTGCCTTATGTGGTGCAAACCAGCCTGGCAGCTGTCAGCACTCTGGATGGCACTCACTGAAAAAAATTTGTCTGTCAGGTAACTTTCTCTGTAGCACATGGTAAATGTGCAGTGAGGTTGGAGAAAAAAAAAGCTCATTCATGGTTCAAATCCACTTAATAACTTTACAGAAGGTTGTCTTAATACATATTTAATTACATTTTGTGGTATAGTTGTGCTATTGTTTCAGAAGCTACTCTTGTCACTGTTACTAACATGTCAGCTTTTATTTGTCCACTTCTACATTATTTGTCATTAACTGCAAGTTTGATAATATGTTCCTCAAAGTACATATCTGATGTTACAATGACATGGGAAAGGATCAATGAGTCAACTGAATGCACTTCTTTCTCTGATCATTGCTACGTACAGCCATTGATTGTTTTTAATTTATTCCGTTTTTTTCTGTGTCCTATATTTTTTCTAATGCCTTTTCCATTTGCTCTCTGTTCAACATTACACAAACATGGATTACTGCCTAAGGAAAAGAAGTGAAAAATGTAATTTAGGCTGACTCATGTAGAGAAAACATTCCTGGGAATGGTGCACTTTTCTAAGCATTCTGGACAGTACATTGGTGGAAGAAATCCATGGTACAGGGTGTAAATGCTTAGCTCAAGAACACTGCTGATTAAGAGTTCATATCCAGACAAAAGATACTTTTACAAAGGGTGTACAAATCCCTTTACTCTCAACATTTTTATTAGGGCTGTAAAATAAAATGCTAATGTTAAACATGCTTCTTGCAAGCAATGTACCAATAATGCTTGGATAACTAAACTTTTCTATTTAGCAAATATCAATAATGCTTCACATATAACCACAAGCTAATGTGTGCCCAATTTCTTAAACATGACGATGATATTTTATTTAAAATACTCTTGCATTTGTATGATGGGTACAATACTTTTGTTATAATCATCATAACTCATCATATGCCCTACCTATGTGTTTAAGACAGGTATGTCTTGTGAAGTCTGAACGTAACATATCCCAGTCTGTGTTACTCAGCTCAGACAAATACATCCATCTGAAATCTATTTAGAAACATAAATACTGACTTTTACATAAAAAAGTATTCCAGGACTAATTAAAAATCACACAATTTCCAATCTTTCAGAAATTATTATATCACTAATTTCCATGGTAATTATCATGCATTTTCTTTTTATCAAATGCTAATTTGTTCAACATCCACATTCATTGCCTGTTAGCATTGTTGTCCTTATCCTGTAATTCATGAATGGCATCCACCACAGTTATAATTGTACATTTACACTGGAAAGGCTTCCACCATCCCTTTTATCTCAGAGGCATTGTTTAGAAAAGATACATCTGATGTCATAAGCTAGTTCAGGTGGAGTGTCACAGCTGTGTTTAGACATCCACTGTAGCACATGTGCTTTATCCACATGCGATTAGTCAGTAGTGTTACACAGACTGCTGCTCAATTCCTGAAAGAGCAATATTATATGAATGTACTGAATGTAAATACCATTGTATCTAGTTATTCTTATCCATTTTATGTTGGACAATGATATATCAGCACAGGTAGTGACTGCATGGCAGTGAAATGGTTATTTGGGGAATAACATGCTGTGACTGCTCCTGTGGCATGTGCATTGAGTACTATAGCAATAACCCACGCCTGGGTGTGGGTAATGCTGGATTTACCCATGGTTGTTGTGGTTTGGTAATGAGTGTGAAGCCCGAGTGGCCAAACAAAGACAAACACGGGTAAATCCAGCATTACCCACACCCAGAAGTGGGTTATTGCTATTATAAAATGACATTATTTAAGAAAAAAAATACTTACTTTTCTTAAATAATGGCATTGTACAATGCCTCCTTGCTGCCCTTCTGCAGCTGTCTGGTATTCTGCGGCAGTTCTGATGTACTGTGCATGTGTCTGCTTACGCAGTATATCAGAGCTGTGGGTGGAAGCAATGGAGAAAGCAAGATCTCCGTTGATTTTTACATAGTGTCTTGCTATGCTAAAGGAGTTTAACATAGCAAGACAGCTTTAAAAAAGCAACGGAGAAAGGAAGATCTCTGTTACTTCTTTTTAAAGCTGTCTCACTATGTTAAACTCCTTTAACATAGCGAGACGGTGTCTAAAAAGCAACGGCGATCTTGTGTTCTCCGTTGATGTAAAAAAAGACTTATACTAATGGAAAAAGTCCGGGCGACCGGACCTTTTTCCATTAGTATAAGTCTGATTTACAATGTGCATGCTGAACAATCAGCATGCACATTTTGGAATATTAATAGGGGGTCATTGTATAATGGGTTATATCATATAGAATAGTTATGATGCTCTCAGAGAACCACCTTTTTAAGGTCTTGTTCATACCCCTTATGCTAGGAAAGTGCTATAAAATCTTCAAGGGTGTTCTTCATGACATGACTGATTTGCATGTTTCTGTGGCGTCCATAATTGTTATTTATCTTTCTGATATCTATCCTGGCATGTGTTTAAAAATTACATGATGCAAATCTTTATTATGTGATTCACTGCTCATAGACTGTAACTATTCACAAGATAATTATACTCTGTATTGCATGTCTTCATCCAGACAGTTATTTATTACTGCAATTGTTTTTGTCCCCTGTATAGCTTAATGGCATATGAGGGAATTCCATAAACATTTCTTATTGTATGGCATGCTGCCAGACCATTAGAAATTGTGTTTAGCCCTCTGTTACAACATTTTATTGTGGGTTGGAGCTGCTGAATTGCTGTTAAGCTACATTTCGCTGTAATGCCCGGTATAACGATGTCTGAGATGTTTACAAATTAGCAATGGAAAACTTGAAATCATGATATGGCATCCAATATTGTTTGTCATTTGTCATATATCCATTGTATGTCATTACATTACCATTTAGTATTTAATTACTATACGTTACTTGCTGGTATATTACATGTTTGTAGGTGATAAACCTTTTTCCTATGTGTGCCACTGACATTTCTTTGTAAAAAAATATCCATTTCTGATGCAGGTGACATTGCAGTTGTAAGGCCCATTTGTTCTTGTGTATATATGCTGAGGTGGAGAATACATCAGTGGTGCAGGCTTGCATACATAAATAACCTGCATATACATCTCATACGCAATAACTGCAGTCTGTGCATTCATCCCATAATGTATCTTCTGTCCTTGCTAAATGTTATCTCAACTCAGTATTTTATTAACATGTATATCAGATTTCCACTCCCCTTTGTTACATTGCAGCTTTCTATTCCTATCTTATCCTTTGTTAGCATGTCTGTTTTTATTTATGTATGTAAATCCGGTATTGTCATTGACATTAATTATCATTACATCAGTATTGCAAGATATATGTCAGAGTTGCTTCTTTCACACTTCAGCACATTTGCTTATGGAATATGAATACATTTTACCCATTTCCCCTTTTATAGTAATTAATTATGCTGTATAAAACATGTATTATTGGTGTACAAGTCCCCCATTTCACTTCCCCTCCTTCAGTATTATTTCACTGTACTTTTGTGACGGATCCACACAGTCTAACAGTTTTTGTTATGCCTCGAGCCACATATCACTGTGTACGTTTAATTATTGCTAGATTGATTATTGCTAGATCTGACATGCCACTACCTCACTATATGCTGCTAATATTGTAACAATACAATATGCTTAAGAGCAGGCCTTGCTGACTGATTACTGGTATAACTGAACTTCTGTTAACCTATACGTTGTTTATCAGCTTAAAAGATGTTTATCATAATATGGGGATTTCAAGGAGGAACTATATCACAAGTTTGTGAGCTAACTGTTCTTTAAAAAAAGGAAGTACGGCACAAGACCAGACATTACGAGACTTGTTTACAACTTAGGAAATGATCTGTAATTTTCTAAAATATTCCATCAACTCATGATGAGCTTGTGATCAATATGTCATTAGTTGAACCTATTGACCCTATTGTTTGTTCAAGACTATAAAAGCTCAATGGCTAAAATGGAAATCATCATCATCCAGATTTGATCACAGCACCAGCCTGAACTGAGCTTAGAGCCATTTTGCCAGTGTTGGCCTTGCCTTGACTGAACAGATAGCTGCACTGGATAGGATTGAGGTCTCCCTATCAGTGGCAAAGATGATTTTGTTTATGCATGTGCTTGTAAGTACATGATCTATTAGTTCTTATGTTTATCTAGTATTAGCTTTACTGTTTATTTAGTAAGCTTTTGTTTAATAAAGTGTTAAGTTTGAGCCTTGGTGTCTTGTGTCATTTCTGATCCTGTATTAACCTCAGACTTTAAAGTAACGGACTAGTTCATTTGGCACAGTGTGCAGGGTCTGAGGTTTGCAGTGGAAATGTCACAACAACCAATGTTTTTTCCTTTAAAACATATAGGCATAGGTAAGAAGGATGCTATGTCAAGCACCCCAAATAAGTTGGGCATTGGCACTATGATGCCAGCATTGTTTTGGAAATGGGATCCTCTTGCTAAGGTGTTAAGTCAAGTTTCACCCCCTCCTTCCCCAAAACCTTTGCAAGAAAGACCTAAGACTAGAGCCTTATCAGAGCTAAAATTGGATAATAAGGGGAAAAAGGTGAAGGAAGGGGTGGGAGCAGCTAGATGGATGTTCTTTGAGGCAATTCAGGAATTAGATAGAGATGTAGAGAAACTAAAAGAAAAAATCCTAGAGTTAGAAGAGCAATGTAAAGAACACATGCATACACATAGATTGGATAGAGATGCCTTGGAGAAGGCAAACATGGCACTTGTTAAAGTAGGAGAGGAAGCTGAACACTGGAAATCTAATTCAGTGACTTTAGCTACTCGAATAATTCAAGAGCGTAGACAACGAAATGGGAGAAAACTATGCCATCTGCCTTTAAGACCTTGGGTCCGTGCTTTGCTGTGTAAGGCAGAGTTTGATCCCGAGAAGTGGGAAGGTGATCTCCCCTCAACTGATGAGGACGATAGTGATTTTGAAATAGTAAATTCCCCATCAGTGGAGGCATGCCCAGTTATTGAGAAAAAGGGACAGTATACTGGGGGGCAGCGCCACAACAGTGGGTTGAGGTGCGGAGTTATACCCAAGCTGAATTATTAAATGTAATCCAAACCTATAAGCAAAAGCCATGGGAAATTGTTTTGGCGTGGTTCCTTCGGGTTTGGGATACAGGGAGAGAAGCAGTGTCTCTAAATGCCGAAGAAATATACCAATGTGCATGCTTGGTGTTTCACCCATGGTTAAAACAAATGGTAAATAATGTGAATCATGATGATCCCCAAGTGAATATACTGGTGGTGTGGTTAGCCTCGGCTTTTTGAGCTACTTGACCTGATGCTACAGCAGTAGCTGATGAACATAAACCTTGGAAAACCATAGCAGAGGCAATACAACAGTTAAGAGAAATGGCTATGTTGGCTACCATTTATTCATTGGAATTAAGGAATGGGGCATTAGTGCTTCCGAAAGGACCAGATGCACAAATTATGACCAGCAATATGAGGAGTAAACTGATCAAAATACACCACAGTGGTGGAAAGGGCAGCTGATGGCTGCCCTGGCAGGCTGTGTAAGTCAGCAGATATGGGATGTAATAGCCATTCTAAATCAAATGGCAGAACTAGTGGAAGAAAGAGAACAGAGAAGAGCTAGAAAGGCAAATGCAGAGAAATCAAAAGATAAATCTGGTGAAAAAGTTACAAGAAAGCAAATGTTTCTGGATCTAATAAGGTGGGGGGTAGAAGTTTCAGAAATAGATGGGATAGCTACTGAGGAATTATATAAAAAGTGGAAGCAAAAACAAAAGGAGAAAGGATCAAGCTCTGTGGGTAAAAAGCAAACCCCTACAAAAAGTCCAACCAGAAGTACCAGAAGTACCACTGAAGAGAAGGTAGGGTGGAATCAATTATATCCTGACATCCCTACTGATGAGAAGCTAGCACAGTGGCAAAAGGGGGAATTTAATGATGAGAGAGATTGGGGAGAAAAGGAATGGAGAATCCCGGTTGAAAAAACAGATTGACTAGTAGGCGGGTCCCCAGTGGCTAGAGGTACAGTAAGAGCAATTACACCTGGGGACCGACGCCCTTACGTACCCCTTACCATTTTTTGATGGGGAGGACCACAACATGTGATGGCTCTGGTAGACACAGGATCAGAAATAACCATTTTTGCAGGCAACCCCCATAAATTTCGTGGACAATATGTAGAGATTGATGGTTATGGAGGGGCAAAAACACTAGGCACCAAAACCAAGGTTAAGATAGCTTTTGGGGATGGTATTCCTATTTTCATTGAAGCAGTAATAGCTCCAGTACCTGAGCACATTTTAGGAATAGATGTGTTAAAGGGTAGAACTTTGGAAACCACTGTAGGGCCATTTAGGTTTGGAGTGCGGCATTGTTCAGTCAACACAGTTAAGGCTGTAGTCCGAGGCAATGCTAAGTGGGAACCACTTTATATTCCCACACCTAAAACAATAGTAAACATCAAACAATATCGTATCCCAGGTGGGCACGCTGAGATCACTGAGACGATCCAAGAACTGCTTCGGGTTGGCATACTTGAGCCAACAGTGAGTCCATTCAACTGTCCGTTATGGCCAGTAAAGAAACCTGATGGATCATGGTGAATGACTGTAGATTATCGAGGTCTGAACAAGGTGGCCCCACCCTTAGCAGCAGCTGTTCCAGACATTGTTACAATTGTGGAAAGATTGTCTTCATCTGCTGGACCATATCATACAGTTTTGGACTTAGCAAATGCCTTCTTCTCCATTCTGATAGCAGAAGAAAGCAGAGCCCAATTTGCTTTTACCTGGGAGGGGAGGCAGTATACCTTCTAAGTGTTACCACAGGGATATCTGCACAGCCCTACCCTGTGTCGTGGACTAGTGGCTAGAGACCTAGCCAAGTTACAGCTGGACAAAGTGACTATTTTCCATTACATTGATGACATCATGATTACCGGAGAAAAATCTGATGTGGATATCGCACTAAAAACTGTAATTCAGCACCTTCAGAACAGAGGGTGGGCTATAAATGAAAATAAAACACAACACGGGACATCAGTAAAATTCCTTGGTATGATTTGGAATGGAGCTAAAAGGAAAATTCCTGCAGCGGCACTAGAGAGTATTCAGAAAATTGCAGTCCCAAAAATGAAACAGCAGGCACAGGCCTTTTTGGGAGCAATGGGCTTTTGGAGGGCATTTGTACCTCACCTCGGACTGATTTTGTGACCCATTCACTATGTAACAAGGAACAAATGTGACTTTCAGTGGGGTCCCAAGCAGCAAACGGCTTTCAAGGAAGCAAAAAAGGCCCTACAGCAGAGTGTGGGGCTGGGCCCAGTTGATCCACAGCAACCTTTTATCCTTGAAGTAACAGTTGCTAATAATGTTATGTCTTGGGGGCTGTGGCAGAAGGATGACACTGGGAAAAAGAGACCCTTGGGATTTTGGTCCAAATCTCTGACTGGAGCGCAGGTGAGATATAGCCCCCTTGAGCAGCATGTGCTAGCAGTGTACACAGCATTGATTCATGTGGAAGGGATAACTAAACAACAAACAGTGACAGTTAATATAGACTACCCAATCCAGGGGTGGTTACAAGATAATAATTTAATGAAAACTCTAATAGCACAATCTTCAACTGTGCAGGAATGGAAGTGGTATTTACAGGAAAGGGCCAACATCATGCCTGGAGTATCTCAAGTACAACAACAGTTGGCTGGACTGGTAATTTTAGATTATGCTGATGTGACAGAACAACAGCGATATGAGCTTCCAAAATCCCCAATCACTGAAACATTACCATTTGATAATTTAGATGCAGAAAAATAGAAATATGCATGGTTTACTGATGGTTCTGCTAAAATTGGATCAAATGGTAGGACTTGGACTGCGGTGGCTTATTGCCCATGAACAGAAACTGTGTTATTTGATGAAGGCACTGCCGGTTCAAATAATCAGGCAGAGTTGTGAGCTGTTGCCCTGGTCATCGATAGTTCATCACCTGGAGATGAAGTGTACATCTATACTGACAGCTGGGCAGTTTTTAAGGGACTGACAACCTGGTTACCTGCCTGGCAACAACAGAATTGGAAGATCCATGGCAGACCTCTATGGGGAGGTTCAGAAGACTGGCAACGGATTTGGGAAAAGGCTCAACAATGCAAAATCAGTGTTGGACATGTAGATGCCCATGCATAACTTATAACAAATGAAAGGAGGCATAACCAGCAGGTAGATAAGATGGCCACGGTACGTATTGCTGAAGAAAAAGCCGAAAGCGCTAGGATGGCAAGATGGGCCCATGATCGGAGTGGGTACTTGGGAAGAGATGCAACAATAGAATGGGCATGAAGGCATGGTATGCAGTTGAATAAGGAAATAACTACAGATGTTATAAAGAAGTTTGAAATTTGTCAAAGAAATAAACAAAAGCAACTGCAAGCAGAAGCATGTGGACACATTCATTAAGGCAGTCGTCCAGCACAAATCTGGCAAATAGACTTTATTGGTCTTTTACCACTGGATCAAAATCAGCAATACTGCCTAACGATGGTGGACACTTATTCAGGATTACTAATGGTGTCCCCATGCAAAAAAGCAAACCAGCAAGCAGTGTTAAAAGGATTGAATACATTATGTGTGACATATGGGATTCCCAGTGAAATCCAAAGTGACCAAGGCAGCCACTTTACCGGAGCAGAGGTTCAAGAATGGGCAAAGGAAAATGGAGTTCGATGGGTGCTGCATATCCCATATCATCCTCAGGCTGCTGGTTTGATTGAAAGGTATAATGGGCTCCTTAAAGAACAAATCCGAAAGAATGCAAATGATGGAACGTTACGAGGCTGGGCAAAGGTATTAGAATTAGCTGTGAGCCAGCTGAATAATAGGCCTCGAAAGCATCAAGGAACCCCTTTGCAAATGCATATGAATGACATTCGGTCCAACTGTTGTATTTTAAAACTAGAAAAGCTGAACCCAAATGCCATATATCCTCTTTTGACAAATACTGATCAAATTTGGATTTGGCTATGTGCATTGACTGAACAAAGACTGCCAGCACAAAATATAGTATTAGTTGAGACAGGTTGGAAACTCTTTCTCCCAGAAAATTGGCACTGGGGGCAAAAAGGACTATTAGGAGAAAGTTGGGATGTTTTTACATTATGGGATCCAGAAGGAGAAGTGATAGTAAAGGCTATCAATTTAGATAACAAGACACATATAATTCAAAAAGGACAGCCTTTAGTAGACATTTGTATGCATCAAGATGCTGTTATTTTATTACAAGACTGTGATACTAAATCAAGCAAATGGCTGGGAATGAAAGTTATAGTGACCACACCTAATCAGCCTGGGACTGTGATTTGTGATGGACCTGGTGATACTGTTTTAGTATTACTTGATTCTGCTAAACACCCGTTGTGCTTTCCTCTCCATAGATTATTGCCACTATTTGAGAAGGTGCCAACCTTTTCCGATGACAATACTTAGATGGGCCATATGACTGTTGTGATCCTATCCCTCTATTTGTTGCAAATTTAATGGTGGACTGTGACTTTTATTGGAAATTGGGAGATGATCTATATGCGGTGACACCTAAACCTGCCTTAACTTGGAACATCACTCAGACGGAGAACATTACAACTGTATGTAGACTGAACTGTGATAGACATCCTGAAAAATGTGTTTCCAACCCTTGTGGAGGTTTGTACCAAAGGCTAAATGAATCAGGATTTCCACTAGCCAAATCTCCACTAGATTCCTCCTGCATAGCTGAATTTCAAAGGGAAAATGACACCGTGGAAACCCTATCTCCGAGTTTGGAAATTTATGCCATGGACAATAGTTCAACTGTATTTGATGGTTTGGGACATGTGGTAAGGTATACAAGAGGATGTAAAACTGTAAGTAGTGCTAGAGTTATACAACGTATTAAAATGATAGTTAACATGACAGCAGTTGATATTACTACCCGGTATCCACATTGTAAAATTGTACAATTATGGTCGGTTAATTCCTTGCATATCAAATACAGACATTACAAATATAAAAGGAATAAACGTGATGTTACAGGTATTCTTGGTACTGCACTAGGTGCAGTTGGAACAGGGACTGGATTCCTAAACAGTGTAGATATAGATACCCTACATAGCAAATTGAGCCGTTTGGGCACTGTCCTAAATATGGCCTTTAAATTACTAGCAGATCATGATCCCGAACTGGGACAAAGAAATGTAGACAGTATTTTAACTCAAACTGTCTTGTGGAGGTGGATTGAACATACAAATACATATACAGAACATATTTTAAATAACCTCACAGCAGAAGTAAATCAGACCTTTTGTATCTTATCTCAGTTGGCTGCCAAACAGCAATATTTGCAATTCACTCAAACTTGGGGGGCTAATGGTTTTGTAAAAAAGATTTTGTTTGTGAAAGCTTGTCTGTAACATTTGAAAACATGTTTTTTTTGTTACATTGCATTTCAATTTTGGAAATTATTTAATGGAATTTAATTGAATCTGATGTGAGATATTATAGTGATGTACCCATTCATTTTAAAGTGGTATGCTTAGTGGGGTGGGTATTGTGCCTCCACCATGCTCTCACCCATGCTGATGGGAAATAATGGAATTGGGATGATGTGTGATGTAGTAATGACAATAGCATCCTGTATGCATAATGATGTAACTGTTTGTTGACATCTGTCCTGTACCAAATCTGGAGGAGGATGGGATCAAATCAAATGATATGATGTCCTGTAAATCCATGATATCCATGCAAATTGTATTTTGTTGTAATATTATTAGACTACTGGGATGGATGGATTTGGATGGCATGCTATGCTAGATTTATTAGGACATAGCATTTGGCCATTATTTCAGACCGGATCCTTCACTCGGACTTTCAACAGACTTTCAGCAGATGTTGCAGGAAGGACAAAAAGCACTAAAACAGATAAATAAACAAAAACATGAATTAAAATTATTAAAGACAAAATTATTAAAGAAAATTGCACCAAAAACAGGGGATATAAAATTGTATAATTGTGGTATAATATTTTGACATAATGATATTTTCATGTGGAGTGTTTATTTTCATCTCTTGCTTATTGTTGTGTTGGTTTCTTGCTATTTATGTTGCTTTTTTTGCTATAAATAGCATGCTAATTATTATTTAGTAATGAGAAGATACAAATTGAAAACTTTAACTTAACTTTTATAAAGGGATAATGCGATTGCATGCATCGGCGATGTGGAGATGGATTCCTCCTGGTCCCTCACAGTTTACCAGTTTTGTTATGCCTCGTGTATGTTTTGTTATGCCTTATTTTGATTATTGCTAGATTGATTATTTATTGACTGATTGCACTACTATATGCTGCACATATTGCATACTAACAATATAATTAAACAATATGCTTAAGAGCAGGCCTTTACTGGTGTAACTGAACTTAAACTAACCTATAAGTTGTTTATCCGCTTTATCAGCTTAAATATGGTTTATTAGATATGGGAGGAACTATATTACTATCAGGACAAGTTTGTGAGCTAACTGTTCTTAAAAAAGGGAAGTAAAGACACAAACCGAGACAGACTTGTTACAACTTAAGAAATGATCTGTAATTTTCTAAAATTCTAATATTCCATCATGATGATCTTGTAATGTCATATTTTCTACAATATTCCATCAACTCCATGATGAGTGATGATTCAATATGTCATTAGTTGAATTGGATTACCTGTTTTGTTTGTTGTTTGTAAAAATAAGCAAAAAAAAAAAAAAAAATCATCATCATCGGATTTGATGATACAGCACCAGCCTGAACTGAGCTTAGAGCCATTTTTGCCAGCCAGTGTTGCCTTTGCTGAATTGAATAGCTGCACTGGATAGATTGGAGGTCTCCCTATCAGTGGCAAAGATGATTTTGTTTATGCATATGCTTGTAAGTACATGATCTATTAGTTCTTCTGTTTATCTAGTATTAGCTTTACTGTTTATTTAGTAAGTTTTTGTTTAATAAAGTGTTAAGTTTGAGCCTTGGTGTCTTGTGTCATTTCTAATCCTGTATTAACTTCAGACTTTAAAGTAACGGACTAGTTCAACTTGCCCTTAATATTTCTGAGTTATACCACATGCTCCTATCTGAGCTTTACCTATAAGCAAGCCCTTTTGTTTACATACTGTGCTCATGCTCACAAGCAACTTCCCATGGCAGAAAATTGTCAGCACCAAATATATGCTTGCAAATGTGGAAGTGCGATGAGCAGTATATATGTTTGGTTAGCATTGCTGCTCATTTGTTAACAAACTACTTACATTGTACAGGCTTTTAATGATTCACAAGAAATGTCTCATTGCTTCAGGTTTTATGGTAATATTAATCAGCATTTATCAAAGACTTAAGATAGTCTTCTGTAAAAGTGTATCATTTATTCATTTCTGCTTGTTTACATGTAGAACCTCATTCAGGCTCATATTCCACTGCCAAGGTGTTTTTGTAACATTGCATGCATTTAAGGGTCCTTAGATGTTTACTGGAGACCATGGAAACAATAAAGATTGCTTTGTGGGAGTGAAGAGGTTACATGAGAAAACATGTAAAATCAGTAAAACCCAATGCTTTTGACTTGGTTTATTAACTGCTTGCCCTCTGAGTTGAGTGTAAATAGATAACGGGGTAGGGGTAACAGGGACCACATGAAAAGTTGTTTTCTTACATTTTATATGTCCTTCTACAGTATTGTACAAACCCTCTTCAGAATTATCACACAGAATTTTCCTTCAGGTTGGCACCTGACCTTTATAATTGATAACTCTCCATTTGTAGTCCTTAGTTTAATTTTTCTCAAGGACTTATGTTAAAAGTTGTTTTTTTTATTAGTTATCTCATTCTGAGGAATGTCTTTACAGTGGATTGGGATGATAAGTAATGTAGAGCTGATTCATTCCTATATAGACTTTGACTCTATCTCTCTCTCTCTCTATATATATATATATATATATATATATATATATATATATATACACACGTAAAACAGCATTGCCGCTTTAATAAGAATATATAACATTGCTATTTTTGAAAAGCTGCATTCCATAATGCATTAAGTCTAGTGTCTGGTGGGGTGTATTCATGATGATTGGACTGTTAACATTGTTCTTGCCCTGCTGCCATTTTATGCTATATTAAATATATTCACCCGGATTTATTATTCCTCTGAGCAGGACTAGCTTAGTCCTGCACAATGGCAGCTGGTTAGGAGCAGGACAGCAGCACACCATGCATAATAATGAGCACGCTGTCTGAGCTCCTAGGCTTACATGGAACATGTAAGATTGCAGGGGGCGTATCTGAGAGCAGAGCTCTCATAATAAACATGCCCCTGCAATGTAGAACAGCAGAAAGGGGTATGCAATGAGTGAGACCGCTCACAGGTGAATGCATATCCCCACCAACAGTCCCCCTTGTGTACAACAGCAACAGTATATATAAATAAAATGAAGAAACCCTTTTATTTTCTTTCAAAATCTGATTAAACCTAACCATAGGTGCGCGGGTGTGTCTATCACTTATCTATATTTAATGCAGCTTAAATGGCTGAAGAGGATAACAAGGACGATATATGCCAATGAAGCAGCATAGCAATAGTGTAGTGGACAAAGCATTTGCCTTACGAGCCAGCATTCCCAGTTCAAGTCTCACTGCCGTGCATTCCATTTTCCATAGCAAAGCAGATTATGATCAATATTTATGTTGCAAAGCCCACTAAATAACATATTTTTATGAACTGGAGTACTGCAGTAAATGCACATGTGAGGTGTCAGTGTCATAATGAATAAGGCACTAGTAAGTAGGTTTAAGCACAAATAAGCAGTAGTAAGCATATTTAAGCACTAGCAAGGGGGTTAAAGTCCATTTGCATGGCGGTAAGCAATGCTTACACTGGCTAAGCAATTCTAAAGCTAACTCTCTGTAAGCAGATGTAACAGCAGGATAGCAGTGCTTACCTTCACGCAAACCCGCTTACAACTGCTCAAAAGTGCCTTAATCACTCTGTATCAAATGGTCCTTGTTCTGCCCATCAACAAAATAAACAACGGTGCATGTCTCAAACCCAGGACCCTATATACCATAGTCACAGTAGTTAATCACGATGCCATCACAGAAGTACAGAAGAATGAGGTATCAGCAAACAAGTCCTCACCATAGTATGACCAAACTGAACCTGTGAAAGGAATCAGTATACAGTCATATGTTCCATAACCCACTACATAACATAAATATGTGAACTGGAATACAGCAGTAAGCCCAGAAGAGAGGTATAATTGTAATAGAGTGTTGAAGTCCGCAATAAAACACAAAGACCCCATAGAGTGTACATACACATTAATCGTGGATACCAGGCAGATATATAAAATGCAATGAATAAGAAATCAATGCCCAAAAGGAAATATAATGCAAAGTCTAATGTAAGCAACACTAAGCATTGCACAGGCCGGCTTAGGAGGTGTAAGCAATGTGTAGACCAGCTAACTCATTGTGCCCAGTGGTATGCCCCTTTAAACAATGCCATCCCTAGGTAAGCAGGTTTGCCCATAGCTTACCATTTTTAAAACCAGCTAATCATGGAAAAGTGCGGGAAATTGGCCCTACTTAAACCCAAGAGGCGGGAATACATCTCATAACTGGTTGTAGCTTCCCCTTGCAGGCACTATGGCAGTAAGGGGAGAAGGTATATGCTTCCAGGTGCAGCGCTGGTGCATCCAGAAGTCCAAAGTCATGGCAGGACCCCTAGTTAAAGACCATGCTCAGAGACTGCTGCAGGCCCAGTACCAGGGCTCCCAATATAAGGCAGAGGCCTGGGACCGTCTTGCCCGTGACCTCACTAGTGCCACTGACATACCCCAAACTGGTGAGCAGGTCAGGCACCACTATGTTGACCTGAAACGGCATAAGGGAGACCTCTTGGAGGAGTGGCTCCAAGAGGCTAGAGCATCATGGCATGTGTCAGACATGTGTAAGTATCACACCAGTATGTGTGTAATAATTGCCAGCTTAGGTTTATCATCGATAGGTATGGCTAAATATTCCTTTTATGTCCCCCACAGCTGCAATGGAGTGGGCTGTGAACCAGGAGGCTGACATCAGTCGCCTGGCGAGGTTGCGATGTGATGCAGGTCAGTAATACTCATGCATTTACTGTCATAGGAAATAAAAATAAAAGAAGTAGTAAATGGATTGCTAGTATAAAACCTGTATTGTTCAAGGCAAGTACTGCATATACTAGAGAATATGGCAGCAAGAGTCTCATATTGTTTGTAAGTCAATAAAAATGTAATAGCCTGACAAGACAGGTCAAACTGCTGGACTGCATGTGTATATCCAGGTATCATACAATAATGTAGATATGCAATTATGTAATAGTACTGTAGTATTAAGCACTGTTACCCACACTGTGCACCATAAATTGAATGTGTAGGAATGCCTGTATATGACAGGTGTAATCCCCTGAGGCCATTTAGTACAACTGAAAGACACATAGACAGTAAACAGGGATAATGCAGAAAACAAAAAGCGAATAGCACATGAAACTGAGATGTGAACTGCAGTTTTTTTTAGCACACACAGCCACAGTTCAAATCCTGACAGTGATAGTAATCTGCATACAGAATCATACCTCACAACTGTACAGATATCTCCAGAATGTCTAGTAAGGTGGCACATATCTGTTGCCTAGCAACCTGTCCCCCTGGGAAATCAGTGGGATTATCCCAGACGTACAGGCAGCAAACAGGAAATACAACTGATTGACACACAGCTATGAGAACAAAGCTGGCACACTAACAACTCCCCAATACCTTATGTGACTAAGAAGCCACATATGTCCCATTTATACCCCAACTTGTCAAGCTTTGGTCAGAGTGTGTACAGTAACAGAGTGAGATTTATGTGCATAATAGTAATGTGGACTCTGGTACTGTGTGTGGGAACATTCAGGTAGTGCTAATAAACATTCCTCCTACAGATCTGTCAGATGCCAACGCTGTACCCAGAAATACAAGAATGATATGCAGTTGCTCTGAATAATGAGGTATTACACATCACTGTCACCCACACTGTCCAACAACTTATAACTGTCTTGGAAATATGTATATGAGTGTTGTAATACAAGGTCAGAATTCAAAAGCACAGGGGATTAATAAGACAAAAAGCAGATAAGAGATATACAGCAATAGCTATATAGCAGACACAACTGTGATGGACAGTGTTTAAGTTGTAGCAGACACAGCTATGGACTGAATCCTGGGAGTGGAATTAGGCTGCATACAGATGCATACTCCACAACTGTACAGATGAGGCCAGAATGTCCAGTATATGTGCCCATGTCTGCTGACTGTCCCCCTGTGCCCCTGGTAAGTCTGTGAGATGATCCCAGATGTGTAGCTAGCAAACAGGGAATACAAGTGATTGTCAAAAGCATGAAAACACACCTGTCACTGTAGCAACCCCTGAAACTGTTAGGAGAGTAATATTTCAGGTATGTCCTATCTACATCCATGTCGTCAAACTGTGACCAGAGTGTGTACAGTAACAGAGTGGATATATGTGCATAATATTAATGTGTAATTTGGAATTTGTGTGGCAACAGTCAGGTAGTGCTAACAAGCATTGATCCCACAGGTACATTGGATAAGGACATTGTGCTGAGAAATACAGACCATTATAACCTGTACTGGTACTGTTCACTCTGGTGTTGTAGGGAATTGTGAGTGTTGCAGTATCTCTGAATAATAAAATATCACTGGTCACTGTCACTCACAATGTGCTACATAATATAACTGTGTAGGAAAGCATGTATATGTGTGTGTCAGGTCACTAAAGGTGGAAGAGGGCAGTATTCTAGATATGTCCAGGCACACCAGCATGTGGTCAACACATGGCCAGAGTCTGTGCAGAAAGAGTTGGATAACATAGTGCAAGACATCAACCCAGAATCTGGGAGTATGTCTACAAACAGTTAGTTAGTGTTAACAAACAGTCCCTCCACAGGTATACCAGGTAAGAGGTGCATACTGCAGATAAAATTGGTTCATGTGTAATGATGATGACAGCCATATCACTGACCAAACTAAGGCTATAGGGTAGTGTATTAAGACTTGTAAGTTACAGAT
Source organism: Protopterus annectens (assembly GCF_019279795.1). Classification (NCBI taxonomy): domain Eukaryota; kingdom Metazoa; phylum Chordata; order Ceratodontiformes; family Protopteridae; genus Protopterus; species Protopterus annectens. Next base: position 1,655,816,491 of record NC_056733.1, on the reverse strand, counting down.
AAAAGCACTGACTAGGAAAGTAATGTGGACTACAGGAATATACTAGTTGCTAATTGACATCTGTCTCCCCCCTACCTTATCTTCAACAATAATCAATATACCCACCCCAATTGGTATGTAATGACTCTGATAATGTCCAATTGTTTGATAAATATTTTAATGGTTCCCATGCATGTGCTATATTGAAGTATTCCAACATTGGTGGCATGGTGCCATCAACGTACCTGCATGCTGTTCTTATAACCACTGTGGTCCAATATATGCATGTGTTCTGTTTGCTATGCAACTGTTCCGTATCTCTTGTCTGGGTTAATGGGAATATCTACGCAAGCTGTTATAACTAACCCTGGAATGTGTTGACTATAACTAACCCATATATGATGATGAAATCTAAACACTATAGCATGCTTAGGAAGGCCGGTCTCGGCAAACCCACCTGTCTCACCTCAGCTGGCTGCGGCACTGGACACCAGCATATCTGGGGCCCAACCCTGGACCTCTCTGTCTGTTGGTCCAGCACCACCTTTGGGTGGAACTGCCTCAGGGGATGAAGCTTGCTCCCCCCGGGAGTGGGCACTGACAGGCACCTGTCACACTTCACCAGGTCGGGGTTGTGGTGCATAGAGAGATCGACCAGCAGATTGATGATCTTCTACACCAGCTCAAGGTCTGTGTGTTGTGATTAGAGAGTCAGCCTGGCTCTGCAACTCAGCTCCTAGCACAGCCACCTATGGGGCAGTGAAGGTGCAGTGGTGACTGCCCAACTGTGGGAACATCAGTCCCACTGTTACCACTAGGGGGCGTGTGGGCTTCCGATATCCCAACACTCCTCCCCATCAAGGTGTTTACCCCCCATATGTGTCATATACCACCCCTGTATGCATCTTGTCTGCTTGTCTGTTAACCTACCCTACCTACCTCCGCAAATATACCTACTACCCTCCCCAACATCCCATTCTCACCTGAAAAAAAAAGAAAGGGCAATCTGTTCCCACACATGTCCACTGGGCACATGTAATCTGGTCTAATTGGCATCACAACTTATTATTGTTGTCCTCATCCCTCTCCCAGGGGTTTGAGTATCCAAATCTACCTCCAAATTCAGTATATATGCACAGCTGTTGCTGTAGAAGAAATGGGCAGCTATGACCCTTCCCTACACCCTTCCTGCACATCCCTAGCTATTTTCCCTACTGTTTTTCCTTCTTTGTGCCCCTTTTTCACCATTTTCCTATCAACCCTTTTTTCTTTTCTTTTAAAGTAATTAGCACAGGGGTAAGCAGGAGTAAGCACTTTTAAGCAGCAGTAAGTGGGTTTAAGCCTGTTTGCACATGGATAAGCAATGTCTACACAGGTTAAGCAATTTAAAAGCTAACTGAGTATAAGAAACTGTAACCAGAAGTTTCCAGTGCTTACCTCCAGCCAAACCCGTGCAAACCTGCTTACAACTGCTTTAAAGTGCCTTAATTACTCTGTATCCAATGGCCTGTGTTCTGCCCAGCAACAAAACAAACCACCTATGCAAAGCTCAAACCCAAGACCCTGAACACCATAGACAAAGTGATTTACCACTAAGCCATGCCAGGTATACATAGAGCAGATGTTTTCAAAAACATATCATCCTGCCCAGTCATGCAACAGCACAGAAAATGTATTCCAACATTAAGATGTATGTGTGTGTGTAAATATATTACTATTTAAACAGATACAACATATCTATATATGTGTATGTATGTATATATATATATATATATATATATATATATATATATATATATATTATATATATAGGTTCATAGGTAAGTACTAGGCTATCTGCCCGAGTGCATATGTAAGCCTAGCCAGAATGTGTTGGCTTTCTCCGTCCCCTTAGTTTCGTTCCCTGTGCCTCTGTCTAGCAGAGCCATTAATTCCCTGTGCCTCTGTCCAGCAGAGCCACTGTAGTGATCCCCAGTGTAAATCTTCTGTTTCCCATCCACTTGTCAAGGTTTCTCTTGAAGAGTGATAGTGAGGGGCTCTGCCTAATGTAGATTTGAATCCTGTTCCAAAGCATGGGGAGTCTCTGGGACAGGAATCTATCCCTCCAGCAAATTCTATTTATTGCTATGGTGAGGTTTAGATCCTTAGAACGTGCGGCTCTCGAGGATTTGTTTATTTTTAGGTGGAGCATGTCTATCAATTCTGGGTTGGACATGGCCTTGTATGTCAGGCAGAAATCACCTCTGAGTAGACGGTATGCAACTGAGTACAGCTGGAGTTTCTTCAGTTGGGCTGCATAGGGCATCTGTTTGAGGCTAGTAATCCTCTTGGCGAGGTACTTCTGTGGTCTTTCCAGCTGTTGCAGGTGTCTTGTAAGGTACATCCCAAATGGGGCATTGTACTTTATGATGGGTCTGATGAGTGATGAGTAGAGGGGCATAATAACCTCTTTTGTTCTAGATGTGAACCCTTTTGTGATTAGGTGGGCCACATAGAAGGATTTTCTAACCACCTTGGCAATATAATTATCAAAGGAGAGATTACTATCTACTTGGGTCCCCAGATCCCTTATTTAATTTTCTGTATTTAGGGGACAACCATGTATGTGGTAGTTCATGGGTACTTTGTTTTTCCAAAGGGGATGACTATGCACTTCTTGGCATTTAGCTTGAAGCTATGATTTTGACACAAGGTATCTGTCTCAGTGAGACCCTTTTGGAGGATGTCTGTATCAGCCAGAGAGTCAGTTATGGGCCCCAGTTTACAGTCATCTGTGAATTTGGTCAACCATAGTCCTCCAGTGCTTGCCTGTACCTCTGAGAAGTATAAACCAAACAGGAGGGGTCCCAGGACTGAGCCTTGGGGGACATAACTTGTAACCGGTTTAGAGCAGACCTAAAGCCTGCAACTCTCACCATGTGGGTTCTTTCCATGAGCCAACTGGCAACCCATCTCATGATGTAAAAAGCAAATCTGCTACTGCCACCCAATCTGAAGTAAAATGATTGAAATTGTTAAAATCAGTTCATTATTAACAAAATAATACGTAATTCTGCGGCTGCTGTCTGGATAAGTGCTTTCAGTTGTTGAACCATTATCAAATCCTAAAGAAAAAAGCAGCTTCCTTTCATTTAAAAAGAGCTTCCTGCAGCTCATTCATTTACTCAACCAATAAAGTTTTGGTGTATGGACACACCTCTCATTCAGAGTGCATGTTCTATTTACTTAGTGTTAGCTAAAATCTTGGAGTTTTTCAAGTGAAATAACACAGGATTGATGCATGTGCATTATTTCTTTAGAGCCCTTCCTTTGAAGATGGGTTTGAGCAGTACAATTTCATTTAATACACACAAAAAATGGAAAACGGAGAAAAAACAAAAAAACTAGTAACATCAAGTATTCTCCATTGTACAGGATCAAATAAAGGCAGTCCCACGAACCATTGATGGATAATAACAGTAATAAAGGTGAATCTCCATCAGAAAAACTATTCAGTCCACAACCAGGCAATAATTAGTGTAATTTATTAAAATACAACGCAAAATAGATTTAGCACTTTCATTTCCAATACAGGAAACTTCATCAGAATGAATAGCATTGTTCTACTTGCATATTTATATAGTTTTGTACTAATTAATTGCAATTCAATTCATAGCAATTAAGACATTTCAATTAAAACATTCAAATCACTGTGGTTGAAAATAAAGCTACAGTACACCACATATAAACAGGACAAGACAAGACATGAAGCATGTGCAAAGAATAATTTTTATGTATAAGTATATAAATATATATATATATATATATATATATATATATATATATATATATATATAAAGATAAAAATATATATAAAAATATATAAAAAAGATGTATATAAAAAGACACATAACTATCTAAGAATATAAGAATATGCATATGTTGTCATACATCTTTAAAACCTGTGTATTTTAAAATTTTTTAAGGATATAACAAAATGAAATTGTAATATGATAAAATTGTAATAGTGATAAAATAAACGTTGATATTGGCACTGATAACTAGAAATGTTGTAATTTTATATATAAATTTTGAATATGGGTTCTGTATGTTGTGCATTAAATTATTGTATCTGCTTAATGAACTATTGATTCTTGTTCATAACTTTTCTTTTGTTGATTTTAACTTTGTTAGCCCTTAACCTTAGGGCAGGTAAAAGTGACACATAATCATTCATTCCTGGGGGTGTATTGGAATCCAGTCACAATTGCCATATCAGTTCTCTGTAACTTAACTGGTTTTCACAATCTCCCCCTCTACTATCCCTAGGTAACATTTCCAAAATCCAAAATTTAAAATTAGCTTCCCTACATGACAATGTGTGTCTATAAAGTGCATTTGTTTTCTTTTTCCTGTTGACATCATACATATGCTCATATATTCTTTGTCTTAAATGTCTTTCTGTCTTCCCTACGTAATAAGCCCAACAATAGGTACATTAAATTAAATATACTATCCCTCTTGTATAACAAGTATAGTGTTGTTTGCTCTTAAAGCATAATGGAATAGTAGGTATTGATAGTTCACCTGTATTCACTACAAATGTGCATTGGGAGCATCTTCCACACTGGAAAGTTCCTTTTTTCTTATTCATTTCATCACTCTCCTGTCTAGTTTTCTCAAAAATATTCTTGAGGTTAGGACCCCTTCTGAGACTATAACATAAGTGCCTATTAAATATATCTAACCTATTAGGCATACTCTTAAAGATGTCCCATGTCTTATTTATAGCTCTTCTTATTGAATTGGTGTTAGAATTATATATCATAACAAAAAAGGGGTAATTTGAGCTTTAATTTTGTTATGAATTTCACCACTTCTAACTTCAACAGCATTGTTATCTATAATATTATTCCCTATGTTAACATCTGTATTCAGTAGGGGTATGTATCTAGTCTCCCACCCCTTTATCACCTCTTCCTTGAGAGAAATAATGACTGATTCTGGGTAGCCTCTCTCCAAAAATAATTTATGCACATAGTCCATTTCTTTGATAAAATCAACATATTTGGATGTCATTCTGGCCACCCTAACCATTTGTCCTTTTATAATATTTTTCTTCTGTGGTGGGGGGTGATTACTATGGTAATGTAGATAGAAATTAGAGAAACAAGCCTTCCTAAAAATTCTAGACACATATTTTTTGTTTATATTGTCTTTTAGGATAGTTACAGCTAGGTAATGTGTCTCTTCCCTATTGAATTCATGTGTAAATTTGAGGAACTGAGTGGAATTGTTAAAATGTTCCATAACATTAGGTACTTCTTCTTGTGAACCCTTCCACACAATCAATATATCATCCAAAAAACAAAAATATTTTTCTATGTTATCCATAAATGGAGGGTAAAACACAAAATGTAGTTCCCAGTATAACATAACTATATTTGCAAAAAGTGGGGCACAAGCTGCCCCCATAGCAATGCTATCCAACTGTTGGAAGATATCTCCTTGGAAATAAATGAAATTGTTTTTCAATACCAACTCAATATTCTCTAATACTAGTCTGAACTAACTGTTGTTCAAAAATTTGAATTCAGTTAACATAAACTCAAACCACTCTAGACCTATATTGTGTGGAATCACAGAAAATAAATCTTTTACATCCACAGTTAGAAATGAATAATGGGATTGATAATGTAGTTGATTAATTTTATTTAATAGATCCCATGAATCAATTAAAATGTGTGGATATAGTTTATAAAAGGGTTTCAATTTTGTGTCGACATAAATAGCTAAAGGTTGGGTTTTTGAACCATCCGATGTCACAATAGGTCTTAATGGTGGATTTTTTGTATCCTTATGTATCTTGGGGATACCAAACATGGTGGACAGAAAGGTTTTTCAACTTTGAAAAACCTATATAATTTATCATCGATTAAACCTTGTAATAAATTATCTTCTATAATCAGGTCTATCTTTTTGTATGCTATATTGAGCTCATTTTTAGAAATGATGGTGTATCGTCCCTGTACTTTTAAAATATCCACCATTTTAGTTAAATAAGACCATTTGTTCATTAATACAACCCCTCCCCCTTTGTCAGGTTTCATAATTCTAACATCTGAATATTGGTGTTTAATTTCTTCCAAAGTCATTTTTTCTTCTAAATTCAAGTTAGAATTACAATAACTATGTCTATTTTGATGGTAAATTTCTCTTACTTCCTTAATGACAACTTTTTCAAAATTACTAATGTCACTCTGCAAGGGGGGGGGGTTGTACATACTTTTCCTTACCAACTTGTCACACTGTCTATTTGTATTATTTTGAAGCTTTTTTGTGGAAGCCAAGGCTTCCAAGTTTAACTTTCTAGTAAATAGTTTTATGTCTAAAGCAATTTCCGCCAAATCCATTCTTCTAGTTGGAACAAAGGTGAAGCCCTTTTTAAATAAAGAAAAATGCCTATCCTCAATTCTAATATCTGTATAGTCGTAGATGAAAAACTCACCATCTTGTTGATTAATAACATTGTGAGTGTTAAAATTAAAAGTATATACCCCACAATGTTCCTTTTCAGTCTCTGTATTTCCAATTGTGTTGTCAGGTGATAATATCATATAATTTTCTGTCAATATTGGTAATTCCCCTGGTACCTCTGAGTGTGTTTGTTCATAACCTGTGCATATGTTGGATGGGAGGGTAAATTGCGTACCTGTTCGGATCTTCTGGGTCCCTTCTGCCCAAAAGGGATATCATGGTCACTAAACTCCCCATTGTAATTGTGTTTGTGTGAACCAATATCACCTTCCATCTGTAAATCGTTGTTCCGCTGTTTCCATTGATAAGACCCAACAGTTTGATGGTTAGTTTGTGAGTAAACTCTCCTCTTAGAATAATCCCTAAACTGTTCTTTTTGGTGCCCCAAAGGGTAGGCCTGCTGATGTTCATAGGCCCTGTCGTCCCTATCTAATTTACCCATCATTCTTTTATGGTTTTTAACCATAATATTATCAACGTCATTAAAAACCTTAAAATAATTACATTTATATTCTCGTACACTAAACAACAAATTTTCACATATTTCTTTGTTAGTTTTGTCAATCTTGTCATTCAACTCATCAATTAATTTATTATTGTTGTTAATCTTAGCTCTCATTAAAGCTAAACCACAGTTATTTAAAATTTCCACAATTTCTTTGTACAAAGTGGAACCCATAACAGTGTCATTAGGGAACTTATTAACCCTTAGGCACATGTTTCCTTTTTATGCATTCCATTAAAAAACAATTGTCAAGATTTAAATTTTTAAATTTAAGCATGTACTTTTTTAACAGCTTACATTTTTCAGCATAAGAAGTGTCCTGTTTTTTAAGTCCATGTTCCCAAGGCTCTGAAACACCAAAGCTTCTGTTGAGCCAGTCGCTGAAGTTGACTTCAGCATATTTGCCCAAAAACGATTTATCGTCATTTTTCTGTCCCAAAACAACTCGGTCGTATTTCCTTCACCATTGTTGTTATAAAAACGCAGCAGCCTAGTATCAGTTGAATTAGGTCTGCTACCACTGCAAGTGTTAGTGTGCTTACCCGCAGATGGTTGTGCACATGGAATAGAGACATCTGTTTCCTGTGAATTAGTGTCAGACTGAGAAAAGGCTTGTATGAGCCTGGTGAGCTCACCAATCAAAGTTTGTTCATTCCCAGTGGATTGTGAGGCCCCTTGGCTATCCTGTAGTTCCATTGCAAACAAAACCAGTAAAACACACAGAAAATGGAAAACGGAGAAAAAACGAAAAAAACTAGTAACACCAAGTATTCTCTGTTGTACAGGATCCAATAAAGGCAGTCCCATGAACCGTTGATGGATAATAACAGTAATAAAGGTGAATCTCCATCAGAAAAACAATTCAGTCCACAACCAGGCAATAATTAGTGTAATTTATTAAAATACAATGCAAAATAGATTTAGCGCTTTCATTTCCAATACAGGAAACTTAATCAGAATGAATAGCATTGTTCTACTTGCATATTTATATAGTTCTGTACTAATTAATTGCAATTCAGTTCATTGCAATTAAGACATTTCAATTAAAACATTCAAATCACTGTGGTTGAAAATAAAGCTACAGTACACCACATATAAACAGGACAAGACAAGACATGAAGTATGTGCAAAGAATAATTTTTATGTATAAGTATATAAATATCTATATATATATATATATATATATATATATATATATATATACATATAAAAAATAAAAATGTATATAAAATATATAAAAAAGATGTATATAAAAAGACACATAACTGTCTAAGAATATAAGAATATGCATATGTTGTCATACATCTTTAAAACGTGTGTATTTTAAATTTTTTTAAGGATATAATAAAATGAAATTGTAATATGATAAAATTGTAATAGTAATAAAATAAACGTTGATATTGGCACTGATAACTATAAATGTTGTAATTTTATATATAAATTTTGAATATGGGTTCTGTATGTTGTGCATTAAATTATCATATCTGCTTAATGAACTATTAATTCTTGTTCATAACTTTTCTTTTGTTGATTTTAACTTTGTTAGCCCTTAACCTTAGGGCAGGTAAAAGTGACACATAATCATTTATTCCTGGGGGTGTATTGGAATCCAGTCGCAATTGCCAAATCAGTTCTCTGTAACTTAACTGGTTTTCACAATCTCCCCCTCTACTATCCCTAGGTGACATTTCCAAAATCCAAAATTTAAAATTAGCTTCCCTACATGACAATGTGTGTCTATAAAGTGCATTTGTTTCCTTTTTCCTGTTGACATCATACATATGCTCATATATTCTTTGTCTTAAATGTCTTTGTCTTCCCTACATAATAAGCCCAACAATAGGTACAGTAAACTAAATATACTATCCCTCTTGTATAACAAGTATAGTGTTGTTTGCTCTTAAAGCATAATGGAATAGTAGGTATTGATAGTTCACCTGTATTCGCTATAAATGTGCATTGGGAGCATCTTCCACACTGGAAAGTTCCTTTTTTCTTATTCATTTCATCACTCTCCTGTCTAGGTTTCTCAAAAATATTCTTGAGGTTAGGACCCCTTCTGAGACTATAACATAAGTGCCTATTAAATATATCTAACCTATTAGGAATATTCTTAAAGATGCCCCATGTCTTATTTATAGCTCTTCTTGTTGAATTGGTGTTAGAATTATATGTCATAACAAAAAAGGGGTAATTTGATCTTTAATTTTGTTATGAATTTCACTACTTCTAACTTCAACAGTGTTGTTATCTATAATACTATTCCCTATGTTAACATGACTGATTCTGGGTAGCCTCTCTCCAAAAATAATTTATGCACATAGTCCATTTCTTTGATAAAATCAACATATTTGGATGTCATTCTGGCCACCTTAACCATTTGTCCTTTTATAATATTTTTCTTCTGTGGATGGGATGATTACTACGGTAATGTAGATAGGAATTAGAGAAACAAGCCTTCCTAAAAATTCTTGACACATATTTTTTGTTTATATTGTACCTAAGGTTATGGAACATTTTAACAATTCCACTCAGTTCCTCAAATTTACACATGAATTCAATACGGAAGAGACACATTACCTAGATGTAACTATCCTAAAAGACAATATAAACAAAAAATATGTGCTCTGTCTGACATACATGACCATTAAGGGAGGCCCGGCAGCAGTACATCTGTCAAGTATCTGGACATGACATCTCACTGGGTAAGTACACTAACTACATGGGTTGAGAGTGTGCTCTGGGTAATATTGGGGTTACTATCTGTGTTTGCCTGGCTTTGATGTCACATGTATGGGTATGGATTTGCACCCCAGCCTCTCAGCTATTTCACATCTGTTATCCCTGTACAGTAGACATTGTGATATATACTAGGGCCACCATATAAGAAATTTGCAAAACCGCTCCACATTGGGCCCATTTGTTACACACTCACAACCACCTCCAGACAGGAAACAGGTTACACACACACCTGTACACCGGATATGGGTTACACACACACACACACACACACACACACACACACACACACACACACACACACACACACACACACACACACACACACACACACACACACACACACACACACACACACACATCATGTCTGGGATTAGAACTCCTACCTAACTAGTTTATTACACTACAGCACTATACACACATAAACACACACACACACACACACACACACACACACACACACACACACACACACACACACACACACACACACACCTGTCATATCTGGGATTAGAACTCCTACCTAACTAGATTATTACACTACCGCACTGTGCAGTTATAGTACTTGCCACAGAGATTAATGGAGTACTCCTTCCCCAAAGGTGTATTTCACATTGGATGATAGCAGCAGGATTGCCAAAGTAGGGCATTTGAATTGTAGTGAGTGTGGCTAGACTAAAATGCATTGCTCCATACACAGACATTGAAACACACAGAAAACATCCAGAACTGCCATGGGTGGGAATAGAACCCAAACAGAGTTCTATATCACACTATAGCAGTATGCAGTTATGTAAAGCGCTACAGGGATTACTGGGTTACACCCTTTCCAGAGGTGTATTTCTAGGTAGATGAGATCAGCAGCTTTACCAAAGTAGAGCATTTGAATTTCATGGAGTGTGACTACCTTAAAAAGCATTGCTCTCTACACAGAGTCAGAGAGAGACACAGACTCACAGATGCTTGCCAAGTCATGGGATTAGAACACCCAACCTAACTAATGTATCATACTACAGCAGTACACACTTATAGGACACAATACGTAGATTACTGGGCTACAACCTTCCCAGAGGTGTATTTTTAGAAGGATGATATCATCATCCTTCCCAAAGTAGAGCATTCGAATTGTAGGGAGTGTGACTACCCTAAAAAAGCTCAGCTTTCTACACAGACAGAGTCAGGCAAACACTTGCCAAGTCAGGGATTATAACTCCTGCCTAACTATTTTATCACAATACAGCAGTACGCAGTTATGGCACATGCTATGGAGATTACTGGGCTACAACCTTCCCAGAGGTGCATTTCTGGGTGGATGACATCAGCAGCCTTGCCAAAGTAGAACATTCAAATTGTAGGGAGTGTGACTACCCTAAAAAGCATTGCTCTCTACACAGACAAAGGCTGACACACACACAAACAGCTGTCAAGTCTAGGATTAGAAATCCTACCTTACTAGTTTATCACACTACAGAAGTGTGCAGTTATGGCATGCGCTACAGAGATTACTGGGCTACAACCTTCCCAGAGATGTATTTCTAGAGGGATGACATCAGCAGCCTTACCAAAGTAGAGCATTTCAATTGTAGGGACTGTGACCACCCTAAAAGCATTGCCCTCTACACAGACAGAGACAGACAGACACACACACACACACACACACACAGTTGCCATGTCTGGGATTGGAACTTCTATCTAACTAGTTTATCACACTACAGCAGTACGCAGTTATGGGACGTGCCACAGAGATTACTGGGCTACAACTCTTCAAAAGTTGTATTTCACAGTGGATGACCCCAGCATGCTTGTCATAATAGGGCTATGGGGAGAGCAGTGTGTGTGCATGGGCCATAACCCATTCATCTAGGGGTTGACATGCCACATGCGGGCACAAACAGGGTCATATTTCACAGCTGCTAGATGACTACTTCCTTGTACAGTCATGTTGCACAGCTAGCACATGCATCACGTAGTCTGTACTGCTAACAGATACTGGTGGCTAGTATCTGCAGTGAGTGACATCTGTCCCTCATGTGATGGGTTGGACAAACCTGGATGGCTCCTTGTCAGTCACCTTCTTCCACACATCTATGTACGTCTACCTTTGGCTTATTATAGTATGTTGCCCTTACATATCTGCCTGTATTCCTATCCACTGTGTGTGCAAAACATGAGTGATGCATACTGAGGACTGTCTGCACTAACATCTGTGACTGCCCGATATGTCTGGTCCACTGGTGTTTGCAGACATGGCCTTCATATGTTTCTTTGTGATCATGCCCAGTATGACATTTCAGTATGTTGTTGACTGACATTGCCTTCATTTCTATAAGTGTGTGAGCATGCCCGGTATGCCTGTCTGAATTGAATGTGTAGATCGATTCCAGGTAGTTTGTACTCCAGTGCTGACCTTTGTGTTCTACACCTACAGGTAGCATGCTGTCTCTGCAGGGTATCCGTCAATCATTTGGCATTGACTGTTACTACATTTCTGTATAGGATGGGGGGCACCTGACTATTTTTACATTTCTACACAGGATTGGGGGGGCACACCTGACTGTTACTACATTTCTTCGTAGGATTGGGGGGGCACACCTGACTATTTCTACATTTCTACACAGGATTGGGTGGGGGCACACCTGACTGTTATTACATTACTAAGTAGGATGGGGGGCACCTGACTACTTCTACATTTCTAAAAAGGATTGGGGGGCACACCTGACTGTTATTACATTACTACGTAGGATGGGGGGCACACATGACACTTGTACACATTTGCTAGGACTGTACTGGTATGTCAAACACTCCATTTCATTCTATAGTCTTACCTATCATGCTGACTTGAGGCATACCAGTGTACTACAGATCTTTGCTTTTATTTACCTACATATTAGTTTCTGACTTCCTACCCTTCAGAACTGACATTCCACTGCCTGACCTGCTGTAGTCTGTCTGTGTAGGCCTGGGGGGAGGTTATCTATAGGCCTCATTCAGAGGCCATAGCACAGCCTTTGTTTGTGTTTGTCTACACCTGTCCTGCTGGCTATGACTGTTGTTGGGTATGTGAACCCCGCTGACTGGCATGTGTGAGTCACTTACCTTGCGGGTGTCCCAGTATTGAGGGTGGTGCTGCAGGGCTGCCTATGTTGGATGCACATAGTACACTCTCTACACATAGTTGGGCACAGGTAGTGTACTGTTTGGCATCCCTTTTACTGTATGTGAGAGTCAAAGAGAGGTGTTATTCCCTGGGTCCCACCTGTGTCAGTGTATGTGCTATGCGTTGCCTCTTTGCCAAAGCTAGGGCATACTGGGCATGCCTCCTTCTGCCTACTGGGGCAGGCTCAGGTTGTTCCTCCTCCAAGTCACTCTGTGCCTGTGCAGGCCTTGGCAATGGTGGGGGGCTGTGTGGCCCTGCCCTGTGCTGTTCCTGCTGCAACTGTTTCTGCAGGATTATATCGTGTAGCATGGCACATACAAGGACAATTTGGGTACATATAGCTGGTGAGTACTTCAAGGCTCCACTGGATGTGTCCAGGCACCGGAACCATGGCTTGAGCATCCCAAACACATGCTCTACTATAATTCTGGTCTGTGCATGTGCCTCATTATGGAGTTCTTGTTTGGGTGTGTGCACATTTATGATGGGTGTCCTCAGCCACGGCTCCAGTGCATATCCAGCATTCCGCACTAGGTGACCATCAGGGATGACCCCATTGGCAAATCTCTGGTACAGCTGCATCAGATGCCAGATGTGGGAATCATGATAGCTTCCAGGGCAGCCAGCACACACATTCATTATTATGCCCTGGGCATCACACATGACCTGGCAGTTGATGGAGGGGAAGTCCTTGCAGTTGATGTAGACCCTACCCCGCTCACCGGGTGGTGCTGACATAGCATGAAGGAACTGGTGGAGTACCCTGGATGTTGATGCCTGTGAAATCTCCATCATATCCCCATTTGGCCTTTGGAAAGTACTTGTAGCTAGTGTTCTTAGGCCTAGACATACCTTGGTATCCACTGGGATGGGTTCCCCTCTGTTAGTTCTGTGTGTCAAGCATGGCCGGCACAGCTCAACAATTTGCTGTAGGAGGTCCCTGTCCACCCTATAGCACTACACTATGTCCAGCTCATGTAGCCCCTGGTAGGTTACCCTGGGTCTGTACAGTCTTCTCTGTCTCCTCATTGTGGGTTGGTCAACAGCATTCACATCCTCATCACCCTCAGCCTCTTCCACAAGTTGTTGTATGATAGCTTTTGCAGCCCCTATCCTTTTGCTGTTGTGAGTGTTAAATGTTCCCCACTTGTTTAAACTGGTGATGTAGAGTGTGGGAAAAACCAGAGGAGAAGGTGTTTGCATAAATTATAGTAGTGCTTTGGGCTGGACTGGTGTGCTGCCTGTGTAATTGGCTGATTCTGATACATTTCACCTGCCAGCTATGCTAGTTCTCTTTGATTACCTTCCTACTGCTGTTTTCTCTTCCCATTGCCTTCCTGTTTAAGCCCAGGGGAGCACCATGCAAACAGAGTGCTCAAACATGCACAGTGCTGCTATTTCCTTGTTTAACTTCTTTTTTTTCTTCCTTTAAAACCTGGTGTGTGATGTGCACACCCGCTTAGGAAATGTAAAGTGTGCTAGGCAGGTTCAGACACACCCCCTTGCTTAGATGTGCTAAGCTAGAAGCGAACCCGAGCCACAGGGCTCCAATCTGCTTACAGTATGCCTGACACCCCCCCATGATGTCACCTAACTCCTAAGCTTTCACCAAGCTATTCCTACTCTTATACTGTTGGTACCTGACTAGCATGCTGAGGAAAACTGGGAGTCACTATCATTCCCCTCATTTACATAGGATTGTCTGCTAATGCATAGTTATATGTCTCACACTGAGCCTCCCCCCTTAGCAACCACTACTCACTGGCCATGTTGTCTTCTGCCCGCCATTGACTTGAATAGCAGTATAGTGATTTTAGTTAGAATGCTTAATTTAAGTTTATTTTATTTTCACCCCAATCCCATTTTCATGCTGCTGCACTATGCTTAAACAGCCAAGATCGGCTAAAAAAAAATAAAAGTTGTTTATTTTATTTTTTGGGCTGCTTGCAGTACCCATGGCTTTATATTTGGCCATTGACATGCTTCTTATCTGATATGCAGCCTTTATTTGGAGCTGTCACAGCTCCGTTTTGACTACTAACCGAGTACATTTCTGCAGATTGCACTAGTCCTGCATGGACGGTTGCAAGCTTCCTAGATTGCAAATCACCTCATTTGCATGGATTTCTCCTGCAAATGGGGTGATTTGCATACAGGGGCTTAGTCCTTGCAGGATTAGTACAGGAGCGCTCGTGCATGCCCCTGCAGGCTGTTCCTGGATCGCACGGCAGATATATTGCCTACTAGAGCTCCTGCATCAATCTTGCACACCATGCAAGGCATAGAGAATCCAGGGGAGTGTTTACTATCATTGCTGTGCCATTGTAGGTGATAAAAGAAAAGGATATTACTTTACTGTTAATGCTGGTGTGCATGTTGATGTGGTATTAGAAATATGATTGTCTTAGAAAATAAACCTGAAAAGTCCATTCCTGTTGGAAAAACAGCATGTTAAGTAGTTGTGCAGTGTCAACTAAGCTCAGAGTAAGCTACCTTTACTGAAGACAAATAGTTTAACCTCACAAAGTGAATATTTTGTTTTCCAGTTTTGTTTTCCAAATTTATGTCCAGGAAAACAATTCAAAATAAAACGAGCCGGTTTCATTAATGCCTGCATTAAGCGTACACTGATTGTATATGATATATACCCATGAACATCACAACCACATTTTTGTGCTTATTAGTCACTCAGAAAGATTACACTATGGGGGGGTGTTGCTAGCATGGGCACTGAGTAGCAGCAGATTTCACTAGCTCTACTGAAGATAATTTTCTCCATGGAATTTTGCCCTCTAACAAGAAAAACGTGGATTTTTTTTATACAGTATGATAGATATCAACTTCTTTTACAAGAATATATATATAAAAAAAAACGAAAGTGGACATATTTTCAGTCACAAATCTACTTGGAAAAATCACAATTCATCTGAAGAGAATTCCAACATGAACCACACTAAGACAGGCAGTCAGGATTCCAGTATGAAAAGAGACTTACAAACTCTAATATCCAACATTCAGGACTTAACTACACAAATTGATAAAATTGACTCAAAAATAGACAGCTTTAAAGAAAGAGCCACTAAACAAATGGAACTACTACATGATGATTTGAAACAACAGAAGATCCAAATAACTAGTATAGAGGAATCCTTAAATGACATGGATGGCAGAATTCTGGAGAATGAAAACAACACTGAGTTTTTACTTAAACAAAATACTATGTTACAAAGCAAGTTGAATGATCTTGAAAATAGATCCCGTTGAAACAATCTAATGATTTTTGGACTCCCTGAAAACATAGAGGGCAATAACATGGTAAGTTTCCTTAACACCTGGATACCTAAAATACTTGACTTACCAGAATCTTTGTCTTTTGTAAAAGAAAGAGCACACTGAGCACTAACTGCAGTAAACAGGATTAACAGAAAGCAACCCAGATTGGTTATTGTAAAATTTCTGTCTTCATCAGATAAAGAATTAGTATTAAAAACTGCCTTTTCTAAGTCTCCTCTAAAATACAGTGACTCAATAATTCATTTTGATAATGACTATTCAACACAGGTTATGACCAAGAGAAAAGTATTCTTACCACTGATTAAAGAACTGAAGAAAATACAAATAAAGACTCACCTTTTGTTTCCTGCGAAGTTGAAGATCTTTCTTCCAGAGGGTCCCACGATGTTTGATGACCTGGATTCTGCACTGACCTTTGTTAAAAATCATAAAATATTGGAAAAATTTGAAGAAATGGAATGGGCTAATTCATCTCTTAAAAGAATAACATCTAATTCCACATGGAAAACTATTGAAAAACAAAAGAGACTGAAAAGTAAATAAACTAAAAATATAGTTTTCTAATACAATGTCTTGTTGTTTTGGACATTATACTGTTGACAAATCTCTACAGTTATGATCTCTTAACAAGGTAAGCCCATCTTTCCATTTGTTATGATAAGCATTCACAAGGTTTACATCTATATCAAAATTTTAGATTAATCATTATAATATACAGCATATAACTTCTCTTTCTTACGAATATACATTATTACTCATCTGCTATTAGCAGATAATATTACCCCTATAAAATAAATCAAAATAGTATGGCATTTTCTCAAACTATAATAATTATAGTAATAATATAGATATTATAGGTCTTTAATATATGATTTTAACTTGATATAGCCAAAACACAGTAAACTATTGATATAACAGCTTTTATAAGACACCTCTAATATATTAATAACAGCAAGGCAAAATCTGTTATATCTAATTAAGTAATCCCTTCTGTATAGTGTCTTTTACAGATATAAGTCCAAGATAAAACATATGTTATGGCTTTTAATGGACAAACGCCTATTTGGGAAGTGTGTTGATTACATCTAAGAGACTATTTTACTCAATAATTACCTCGTGATGATCATTCGCGAGATTCAGCCGTTCCCAGATCCTGTAGCCAGCTAAGAAATCTTCTCCATATCATTTCTTTGCATTTTCGGATATGTGAAGCAGCCAGATGACGTCAGTGCTAATGGACAAGTGCATACAGGAAGTGAAAAGCTCGGCAGAGGCCGAAAAGTGACTGTAATCATTTATTTTAAATAATATTAAGCACAACAACTCAAAGTATTGAATTAAAGGTTGTTGTAATTAAAAATAAATGTTAATGAAGGAGCAGCTATTCTCGATTCCCTGAACCTATAAACTGCATAATTAATGGGAAAATAGGACTAAAGTGAGTAATTGTAAATGTAATATCAATTTACAGAATATTGTTATCTGCAACATTCACCTATAATGTCACTTTTGTTGCCAGATGTTTACACACTTAGTTAATATAGTTTTAATAATAACTCAATAAGGTATTTAGTTGAAGCTAACTCAGGTATAATAATTTATGCTGACAGCTTTGAGCATTGTGGTTGGTTGGGAGGGTGGCCTAATGGTTAAGGTGTTTGCCTTACAAACACAAGGTGCAGGGTTTGAGTCTCACAAGGGATAATTGGCTAAGCTTAAAATGACTCGCAAGGGCAGTTAGCTTAGTACTAACCTATGAATAGAGAACTACTTAATGGATTTCTAGTTAGCTCCTTTCTATCTAACTGTGAGTGATTATCTCTTTGAATAACATGTACTGATGTTTTGAAGCATTGAAAGTTTTTGTTGACTGTGGCAGATTTAATTATGCTTGTGATATAAAGGTCTTATAAAATAACATCTCACACAGAAGCAAGACATATTTCATTTATCTGTAGTATCTCTGCATCTCGAACACCTATCAGGTTACACCTACTAGAAAACATATTGTAATAGATCAAATGGCAATGCTTCAATCCATCACAGTATAATTGCTGTTTATCTAAAGCCCACCCCCCCTTTTTTCCCCATCTCCTGTTTCATGTACATACATATATTTATGGGAAAGGAGATACAATGTGATTAATGAATTTATATTTGATAAGTTGCAATACTTATGTTAACATAATTGATCTAAGAAATTTGTTTCTGACTGTATAAAACCTTGGTTGAAGAAAATTATGAATACGAAATAGTTCAATAACTGTTAATAGATATTATTATCTTACTTTACTATGTTAAGTGCAGTTAAATAGTAATTAGTCAACATATACAGTCTTATATTATCCTTATGATATTATATATTAGTTAGAGACTTGCTAATAGTTTTTTCTATATTTTACCCATACACAATAACTTACATTGTATTTCATTTTCGCGATCAACATATTATATCAGATAAAATATATTAAGTTAAATTTTAATAGGTTTAAGTTAAAATAATCTCTAGTTTTACATCTAATCACTATTACTTAATACATATTATTAGTGGTAGCTGTGTTCTGTTGCTACTGTTTAAGGGTTTGATCTCAGTGGCTAATGTCATTGAGACAGGGAGTTTATAACTCCAGGCAAGGAGCTATATTGTGTTTTTATAATCTGAAATATACATTCATTGTTAAAAAACAGTTTCTTTTGACATCCATTTTAATCTATCCAAATAGAATTATAAGTTACAATGCTTATAATATATGTGTTTCCCACAATGAATTATTGTATAATACTTGCAGAATGAACAAGTCTTTGGTTGGAAAGAGATTCTCGACATGTCATTAATTAATTGCACACTCATACCTACATACCATGACTATATTAAAAGGCATATTGATTAATATCATTGGTCTAAATAACCCTATTAAAAGAGGTAGTTTGTTTAAATATCTAGCCCTACATAAGCCAAACATATTTGTTTTTACAGGAAACTCATTAAATAAAAGATAATATTAAGTTTTTGAACACAAATAAATATACAATCATCGCAAGCTCAGTATATACAAAAAAGAAAAGGGGGGGTTGCAATTTTATGGAACAAATCACTTCCTTCACCAAGAATAATTAAAACATATCAAGATAACAAAGGATTGTTATGTTTAGCCATAATCAAAATAAACAAAAAACTATATACATTAATAAATAATTATTGGTTACCAGGAATAGGTACTAATACTATCAAACAACTTTTATCCCAAATAATATCTCAAGCTGAGGGAAATATTATCATGGCAGGGGACTTCAATTGTATCTTAGATTTAAAAGATACAACCACTTTAGCAAGTAGAAAAATTACCCCTCAAGCAAAACAATTAATAAAATGTATAGACTCCTACTTGCTCAAAGATATATTTGACTTCACAATATACATTTTATTGCTATAGTCACAAATCATATTCCAGAACTGATAGAATACTATTCTCCACACAGATTATAAATGATTTAAATAACAGCAAAATAATTTCTTGTCCAATCTCCGATCATAATTCTATTATATTTGAATTAAATATTAACAACATTCCCAATACAGAAATAAAAAGAATACCTGCATATCTTACCCAACTTAAAGATTTTCAGTCATTTTTAAAAGAAGAAATACAAAATTTTATAGATATAAACTTAGCATCTAATACCCATGACATATATGTTTGGGATGCACTAAAAGCTTACCTATATGGACAAATTAACAAATGGTATTACAATAAAAGGAAACATGGGATAAAGATAAGGAAACTTTACAGAACAAACTTGATATATTGCATCTCAAAAATAGAGACAATCTCATTTCTAAAAACATTAGGGAGGAAAAAAAGCAAATTAAATGAAGAATATAGAAACATACTACATCACAAGACAATGATTACATTAGAAAAATACAAATTTCTTGCTTATTCATTAAATCCTAAACATTTAACTAATCTCAAAAATAAAACTAAAAGAATGAACAAACATAATCATATCAAAGAAATATACTCCTTGAGGAAAAGAAAGAAGTTATAATATACAAGATATAATAGAAGAATTTAGAAGTCACTTTCATAAATCAATCAATCTACACATAATATAGAAACTAAAGACAACATAAAGCATTTTATTAATAACAATCTTCATAATAAACTTAATAAACAACAAACATAACTTATTAATAAACAAATCACCCTAGCTGATATACAAACTCAAATTAATAAGCTTAAACAAAATAAGGCACCTGGAAATGATGGTATCATACCAGAAATATACAAAGCTATGCCCAAATCAGCTATTTCATTACTTCATAAAGTATATAGCACAGCTCAAAACAACTTCATAATACCCCTCTCATGGAAATATACATTCATATCACCCATCTTAAAACATAACAAGGATCCTAAATATTGTTCCTCTTACAGACCTATATCTTTATTAAATACTAATTATAAGATGTTTA
This sequence comes from Protopterus annectens, assembly GCF_019279795.1. NCBI lineage: Eukaryota > Metazoa > Chordata > Ceratodontiformes > Protopteridae > Protopterus > Protopterus annectens. The sequence goes on along the minus strand of NC_056733.1, from coordinate 1,655,795,824 downwards.
TGAACATATTCTCTGAAAGACTAAGAATGTTTTTACCCCAATTAATAGATGAAGATCAGACAGGTTTTTTAGTCAATAGAAACACTTATGACAATATAAAATGAACATTAGCCCTTATTGATTTCTCACAAAAGAAAAAAATAACCTAACTTTAATTAGTGTGGACATAAATTCTGCTTTTGATTCAATTAATTGAGATTACTTGTTCACATTATTAGAATGTTTAAATTTTTCATATAATTTTATTAATCTGCTAAAACACCTATATGACGGTACTTTTGCATATATCAAATTAGGTTCATATACTTCAAATAAAATTCCTATCATAAAAGGTACCAAGCAAGGTTGCCCACTATCTCCATTGTTGTTTACAAATATTAATGGAACCATGGGCTAACGATATTAGGGACAATAAGAAAATAGAGGTTTTAGAGTTTGAAAAATATATAACAGCTAAAATTAAATTATTTGCAGATGATGTTCTCATCTCTACAAAAGGAAATGACTCTTCAATATCAGCTCTATTTGATTCTATTAAAACTTTTCAAAAGATGTCTGGGCTATCTTTTAATGACAACAAAACAAAAATACTACCCATATACTCAGATACAAATAACAAATCTAGCTATAACACTCAGCAATTAACTAGTATAGATCAAATTACATATTTAGGAATAATTCTAGCTAAAAATATCAAAACAATAATACAACTAAACTATAATAAGTGTTTTGAAAATATTCAAAATCTATTTTTAAAATGGAATATGATAACTTTCACTACAGAAGAAAGATTAATTATTATTAAAATGATTATTCTACCCAAAATATTATATATTATACAATCTATTCAAATACTTACTTCAAAAAAATTATTAATAAGTTAAATACTTTAATATTAAAATTATTTTGGTCCGGGAAAAAAAGAAGAATATCAATCAACATCAAAACAGTTGGAACAATGGTGGGATAGCATTTCCAGATATAAACCTTTACTCAGTTTCCCCAATAATCAAAACAATTACACAACTGTTAGAAACTACATACTCAGCTAAGTGGAAACTGCTATGGGTATCATCAGCAATGCAGCTAATATCAAGACCATCTACACACAAATTAGAAATAATAAATAACCCTATTTTTTGGATCCTAAAAGATTATCTTACTATACAAATAACTCTCAATCATACTACTAGCTACATTCATAATATTATAACAAATTTTAAAATGTTCATATATAAACACCCCAGATACAAAGAATGCTTCTTATTGTTATTCCCCACAGCATTCACACAAGAATATATTATAACTTCAGACATAAACAAAATTACCATATTTAAACATAATGATCTTAAGTTTTGGTTCCAACTAACATCTAAATATAAAACCAAATCAGTCAAATACATAATACAGGAATATCAACTAGACAATGCAATGTGGCTGGATATGCAAATATTTTTACTAACTCTAGCTAATAAATTAGAATTGATCTCATCAATTACTAAACATGAATATAGTATTTTACTATACCATTTTCAAGCAATCTTACTTCATAAACAAACCTATTCTGGCAAACTTTCTTTTATTTATGGAACTATAAGAGAAGAAACTTTCAGTTGTCCACAGAACTTCTGCAACTATTTCTACTCTATTAATAATAATTTTCCAACTGATCTAGATAAAGCAAACATCTTACAATCAGCAGGGAAAACTACTTTATCTTTGAATTGGAAATTATACATGTGGAGATATATAGACAGATAATTCTATACTCCTCAATTAATGGATAAAATAAACAAAAAACAAAATATCTGTAAAAAAATGTAAATCAAATATAGACATAAACTGGGCACATATGTTCTACAAATGCCATACCTTAAATACTTTTTGGGGAAAAATAAATGACTTACTACAGACACTTTATTCAGACAATTTCACATTAAATAAATATCTGGTGATATTTAATACTCCTGTTCCACAATGTGTCAGAAAAATAAAGTATCCACTATTATGGGCAATACTGGTGGTAGCCAGAAAGACAATAACAAAAATTAGATTTCAGAATCTCCTCCTTCATTTTCTGAGTTCATGAATTTGTTAAACGTAGTTGCCAACTGTAATTAAAAGCTATTAACTCAAGGACAACTAAAAAAAAAATACAATCATCAATTGTGGGTTAATTTGCAAAATTTGTTGAAGAAGAACAAATCTCTATAACAAATTGCATCAGTTTGTTTCTTTCATATTGACAATATACATTATAAACAGATAACAATAACACATTTTAAATATATTAATGTATGTCTATGTAAATACTTTAGTTGGTTCAGTTCTGTTAGTTTGGTATATATCAAATATGTAAATTATATATGTTAAAGCTTTCAGGTTACAGTTTTACTACAATTTCATGTGATTGTTTATAATTTTGAAATTATTAAAATTAAAATTGTTTTAAAAAAAAAAGAAAGATTGCACTATGTGTACATGTAGTCTGCACTTTGTGGTAACCTTTATGAATCCCTGTCAATATTTAAAGCTGCAAGAAAATCAGTAGGAATAAAATTAGAAGGAAGAAGGTATGAATTTTGCCTGTGTTGTCTGCTCACTCAGAATGGTGTGCACTTAGCGTCGACATTATTGAATCCCAGGGATAGTTTAATCCACCAGAGCTGCTTGACTTTCTGAAACATTTTTTAGGCCAGTATGTAGGAGGAGTTTAACACCCTTTAGAGAGTGAAAAAAATTCCAGTGAACACTTTGTCATATAACCTGGGAAAAGAGCCAGTGGCAATATACAGTGTGCCAGGCTGTTACATATGAGCCAATAATAAGTAAGCACAATTACATTTTTATGCCCAATGAAAATGCTAGACATGAAAAGACAGGATTCCACAGATGATAACAAGCTAAAGACAAACATGTTGACTCTTTTGCAAAACATTTGAACGAGTTGTCTGAAAATTGTGAGCTTAATAAGATGAACAATGAACAGGACATAGGCACAATTGTAACAGGTCTAACTTAAACTGAAACAGATCTCTCAACTGTCAATAAGTGAGATGAATGTTCTTGTTCTCAGGCCTGATTTACGTTTGCTCATGTTGTACCTATTTTTGGAGATATGCCCTATTTTCAGATTTGATTTGCCACTTCACACAATTTTCTGACCACCCCCCCTGCACCCCTATCACACATAATTTTAGAAGTAGTCTAATACACAGATTTTACACTGTCTCTATGGTAATATGCTTATATTTTTCCATCTTTTTGTCACTATCTGTTTTTTTAAATATGTTTTGGAGTATTATACCAGATTTCTACAGGAAAACTGAAAAGTTATGTTATTATTTGTTACTGAATATTTTATGCTAATTACATATTAGGAATGTTGCTGGGATATACCTACTTTTCAATAGCCTTTGTACCTGTTTTTAATATCTACAGGTTGAGAAGTATGTACTGAAGTATCTCAAAGGTTACAGTTTGAAGGAAACTTAACCTTCCAAAAAAGCAATACAAATCACCCGAACAGCTAAGTTAACAAAGGAACAAAATAATGACTTAAATATAGCAAATGGTGTATGTAAAGTAAATTGCACAAAACATCAGCTTTATAAATAAATCTAATACTGATCAAAGTAAGCATATGCACAAGAAGCAACATGAATCTAAACTGGCAAATGCATGAGATGTGACCATTATACTTTGTCAGAGTAATACTACAGCATGAGACAAAAGGTGGTGAGAGATGTAAAAACACATGACATTTCATTGTCACTTCTAAGATTAAAGAAGTTGCCTCTGAGAATAAAACTGAAAATAATGTTCAGGAAGTGTTTTCCTGATTTCAGTAATTAATATGTATAATACTGAATCAGAATGCCAAGTCAAACTACAGTTTGCATGGAAATCAAGTGAGTTTCAGTATTGATTCAGAGACTGATGTCATACTGACAGCATGTGATGCCAACTGGAATGTTTTGTAAAAATAATTGTTGCAGGAAATAGTGACAGAAAATGTAGACCTACATTCAGACTCCCGTGAATTAGTATGTATTTAGCCATGTTTGAATAGAAGGGCAAAAGTCTAAGTTCCAGGATTATGTGCTGGGTGATCTGTACAGTAATATGCTGAACAGAGCTGTAGCAAGCAAAATGTGGCTGAAATCAATGTAGATGAGTGTGGTGAAGTCTATCTGGTTAACCATGTGCCAGTAAAGCTAAAATTAAAGCCTAATGTTGCTCCGGGTATCTTTACCATACCCAGAAGAGTATCACTTCCTATATTCTCTAAAGTAGGGCAGAGCTCAAAAGAATTCAAGAACTTGGTGTAATACAAAGTGTAACCAAACAAATGGAATGATATGCAGCATTATCTAGGCCCAGTAGACTTTCCCGGTTAAAAAAATGCAATAGATAGATAGATAGATAGATAGATAGATAGATAGATAGATAGATAGATATTAAGAGAAATGACAGTGTCCAATTGTGTATTTATCTGAAAATGTGAAAAACATTTATTGTACCTTCACTACAAGACATAGCACCTGCACTGGTTAATGCTAAATAAAGTTTTTCTTCATTAGATGCTTCTAGTGGGTTTTGGTGACTAACTTTAGAGGAAGGTAGCCTTGACATAGACATACTAGAATTTGGTCCTGATAAAGAGGTACATGATTCAAGATATTCTGACACCAAGCAGATGGATTGCTGAAATTGCAGTACAGCATAAGAGGGGTGCTGCACTCCTGAGTTTGTCATCCTTCAGAAAGGAAGTTAAACTGAGGTTTTCTCTGCTGGAGCTGGTGTTAGCTCAGGTGGATGTAAAAGATCCTACAGCACATATCCAAAGGAGTATGGGAAGTTCTTGACCCCTGGCAAAATTTGCCCTAGTTCTATAAATACCACTTAGGTTTTAACTTGAAAAGAGCCCACTAGCCTAGTGGGGCTAACCTGGTCAACAAAGGATAGTACATAAATAAATACAATTATAAACTAAGCTCCAAACCATTAATACCACAGGATTAAATCGGTCAGGGGGGAGGGGTTGGGAGGTTAAGGTGTTTGCTTTACAACACACACAAGGTTCAGGGTTTCTCTCTCTCATATTAAATTGGCTAAAAAAAAAATCTCTCAAGAGCAGTCAGCCTAGTACTAATCTATAATCTATGAACCTATTAAACTTAGGTCAGGGAAAATCCTGCTTTGGAAAGGTTTAACAAGAGTACTTTGATCATATCATAAATGCTTGTGGAATCAGTCCATATGCAAACAAGGGCAGGGCAATAGCTAAAGAATCTATCTTGACTGAGTTAAGGCAAGTCCTAGGCATGATTAACTTCTTGGGCAAGTTTATGCCACATGTGTTGACTGTGCTACATCCACTGGCAGACTTGTAAAAGACAGACTACCCTGGTCATGGTAAGATGATCGAGCATAAGCCTTCAGTATAATAAAAGAAATGCTAACAGCTGCAGCAGTGCTATCAGATTGTGATGTCACCAGACTGACAATAGTGAATACTGTTTCCATTCCGGTATGTCTTAGTGCAGAATTGTACCATATGAATGAACAAGAGCTATAACCTGTTTCATACTGCTACAGAACATTAACCAGCTAACAGCGATATCTCCAACTTGAAATGGAGTGCCCCAGGAGTATATGGGCATGTAATAGATTGTTCAGATGCCTATTAGGGTTAGAAAGCTTCCACTGTAAAAGTGAGCTATTGGTTTCCTAATCACTTCCTATGATTTAGACAAAGTACCGCACATATATCAAGGGCTACTCATGTTACTGAGATGGTTCAACAACACAGCAATCCATGTATAAAAGGTGGTGGTGTAGCTATACTCTTCACTGACCATCTTTCTCTACATCCCCTTCCATTCACCCATCCTAGCTTTCACCCAGCTGAAATACTGACCGTCAACTGTAATTTAAACAATCATAAAAAAATTGCCATTGCTTCAATATATATTCCTCCCGGTAACAACATCCCCAGTCTTGAACTTTTCCTTGCTTGGATCTCTCAGAACATCTCTTATGAAACCATCATACTAGGTGATGTTAACATCGACTGGAACACTCTCTCTCCACTACCTGTCCTACCTCTAGTATTAACCTTTATTATTTCTCTCATCTCATCACCTCCCACACTCATTTTAACCAACAATTCAATTCCAGCTCTACTCTGGACTGGATTCTTACCTCCCACTGCAAGCACTACCACAACCTTCTACTCTATCTGACTCATGTAGTGATCACCTACCCGTCACTATTCAGCGGCACCCCTCTTTCTCACCTAGATCACAAACTTATCGAGACTGCTGAAACCTATCTGAGTTTGACCCAAACTTATTTAGTCAGACTCTGGCTTCTATCAATTGATCTTTTCTTCTTGACCCCCACCCCCCTTGAAGAAGCTGTCCTGAATTTTAACTCTGTATTTCTCAGCATTCTCAAGTCCATTGCCCCCATCAGGAAAATAAGGGTTAAAATTAACTATGCTCCCTGGTTGACCAAAGACACTCTCTCCCTCATGCAGAGAAGAGACAGTGCTTGGAAAACCTGGCACAAACATTGAACTACTACCAACTTCCAGCTCTATAAAGAACTAAGAAATATAACTAAAAAACAAACCAACCTAGACAAAAATCATTCTATCTTAATCACCAAAAAAACCCTCAATCCAACCCCCAAAAATTCTGGTCTACTATTAATAGGCTATTACACCCAGGTAACCCATCCCCCCAAGCCCTCCCCTAACTCCACCTCTCTTGAGACTGTCACTCTGATGAACACCTTTTTCATCAACTCCACACAGAATTTAATCAAACCTAATTCTAACCCTATCCCTGATATCACAACCCCACCCCTTACTACTCCTTTCTCCTTTAAACCAACCCCCTTTATTCAGTCTCTACTTTTTAAACTTAATCCCTGCTCCCCATCAGCCGACAACTTACCTCCCCTCTATCTCAATTTAGCACCATCCTCCATTGCCTATCCAGTCTTTATACTCATCAATCGGTCCATACAGGAATCCATTGTCCACATTTTGCCTCTCAGTAATCATCTTGTGAATGGTGCTTTTGTTTTTGCTCCTGGTGAGAGAAGGAGCATAGGAACAATATTTCCTGGAGAGAGCTGATCAGCAGAAAACCTAATAACTGCTTCATAGGTGCCAGTTTGGAATGTATGCTTATATTTTGCTCCTGGTGACAGAAGAAGCATAAGGCATTGATTCTTCACTATCTCTGATTGAGCAGTGAGTGTGTGACCTTCCTGATTGTTCTGGTTGCTACTCAAGACATCTAGCAGGAAAAGGCTATAGCAAGCACACAGACCTCTACATTACCTGGGTCAAGACTTTTGATCACCAAAGAGCCCATAGCCTGGTTCTCATCTTGGGATTGCTGCTACTTTTTTGTTTCTGGTGAGATCAGAAGCAAAGGGGCATTGTATCCCAGCAACCTGAAGCTGTGGTGAGACTAGTATAAGGAGTACTCAGGCAGTAGCCAATCAGGTGAATCTCCTCTTCTCATCATTCTTGACAAAGCTAATTATTTTAAGTAAGAACTGCCAGATTAGCTGCTATCTTACATAACTTCAGAATATCTCCCTAAATACTTCATCCACAAATCTCAGGTTCAAGTTATTAGTTTCCCTTCAAGTGTTTGGCACTACCCTGTATCGACACAGCACCTTGAGTTGACATGTTTCTTGTAAAAGCACTCTTGAAATTACACCAATGCCTATTTCCACATAGGGCAACTATTTTGAGTGGCAAGCGCTGTGCCCAGAGCTGCAAACCAGTTACTCATAACATTTCTTTATATTCCCAGAACTACCATCTAATCAGTAAAATAGGGCCTGTTGCCATGGATATGAACTTTCCCACTATCTCCATTACCAACTTGGTGGATATGGGCATCATGAGGCAATACAGAAATTGCCTCATGTTTAATGATAACCAGCATATTCCCCAACAAACTGATAAGTTATGTTAGAGATGTATTTACACAATGTCACTTATTTATTATTTATTTATTTATTTATTATTGTTTGTTAACCGGGTTAGTCCAGCTGGGCTTGTGGCCCATTTTCAGTGGAGACTCAAGGAGAAAAGCTCCGGTACATGGTATAAAATGCAGAAATTTGCAACATTACAATATATAAAGTACAGAAATTTGCAAACTTACGGTAGCGTTGTTACCTCACAGCAAGAGGTTCTCCCATTCAATTCTCGGCGTGGCTTGGGAGTCCCTTCTGTGTGGAGTCTGCATGTCCTCCCCGCGGTTGGGTAGCATTCAAAAGACATGCGTGCGTAAATGGGTGTGCCTTCATTGAAGGCTGGGCATCGAGCTGGCACCTCGGCGTTTCGTAAAAATATACTGCCAATCATTAGCGGAACGGAGTTCTGCTGTGGCAACCCCTTACTGGGAAAAAGCCGAAAAGACAAACAACAACAAACATACAAAAAGCACATTTGTAACATTACAAAAATATATAAAGTACAGAAATTTGCAAAACTTACAAACATATAAAAGACAGAATTACAGAAAGTTGACACATTACTAGTAGAGAATGTGAGTTATATATGTCATAATTAGTCTGTACAGGAATAATAGTTTTACAATAGTATATACACTGTTTTGCAATGAAGAGGATGTCAGTTGGGAATATGAGTAAGATAGTCCAGAGACTCGCATGCAAAAAGTTTGAGAAGATGTACAGAGAAAGACCTATGGCATTTTGTTAAGTTTGGCAAAGGAAAGATGATATAGGTGTGGAGTTAGTGGAGTGGGTGTTTTTTTAGGTGGATGCGTGTGAAGGACATTGCCATTTGGATGATAGATGGGAGAGAAGCATGGATTTGAAGTTGTTGTGGTTTGGATCTTGAGAAGAAGATCTCATATAAAAGCACTGCTAATGTCATTCAGGTTGTCAGTAGTACACACACTGTACCCATTACGCACAGTTGAAAGCAGACACATAGATTGACATATGTTGAGACATTTAAATGTAATGTTCCTAAACCCCAAAAACCTCCTAGATCATAGCAAATATACTTAGCAGCCCCAAATGCACTCTTTCAAAACAATACCCACATCAAAATATATAGCCACATCTCATGGAGCCTTTTCTATTAAGCCCATAAGGCAAGCCACCATACAATCCAACATTATGGTAATTTGAAATTCCATTGTGAGACACACTGATGTCCATCTCACCAGGGAAAGTAAGGAGAAAGTCAAAGTCAGTTGTTTATCAGGGGCCAAGATCCCCAATGCTACACATTCACTCCTGTCACTGGACTTCAAGTACCAGAATGATTCAGTCACACTGCATAGTGTAAATGACATCAGACATACCTCTCTAGACTATATGACAAAATATACCATGGAGTTCTTGGAATATGTGTCCCAGGCTGGTATGAGACTAGCACTGGGCAGCATTTTACTTTCTCCAAGGATGATGTCACAGTATGAAAAGAAGAAGACTGATTTTAATAACTGGATTAGTTGCTAGTGTTGTTCTAAGTGGGAGCAATATTTTTCAGCATAGAAGGCAGTGGTTAACATACCACAATTCTTTGCCATGGATAGTCTGTACCTCTGTCCTCAAGGCTTTTGAATAATAGCTAAAACATTGTCTTCCCCATAGTGCCTTTTTTACAAAAATGCCATACTGAAAGTACTTTTGGCATAGGAAATCAAAACCAAGAAAAATCTAAAGGTTTACTGCTTAATGCTAGAAGTCTAAGCAAGAGACTTCTCTCACTACAAGTTTTCTTCACCCTAGGGAATGCAGACATCTGGGCAGTCATTGAGACACAGTTTAAAATTGTTGAGAGCACAGCTGCAGTACAAGGGTATAAGACCACTACACAGGCAGGGACTAAAGGTGTAGGCATCTTGATTTACATCAAAATAAATATACTTTACTGCTGGTCAAACAGAACAATTCACTTGAGTGTCTTCACATTCAAATCACCCCATCCAAAATCCCATACCACTTCTTTACAAGCTATGAGTCCCTGTTTACAAGCCAGAAAACCCAGAACAAGTATTTAAGCTTATTAGAAACACTCACCTTCCAACCAAATACCATATTCATGGATGACTTTAATTACCCCCTCATTAACTGGGAATCATATAAGACACCAAACATGCAGGCATAGAGATTCCTGAATTTTGTAAACGCAAACTCCTTAGACCAGATTTTCAATACTCTGATCAGGGGTACAATCCTATTGGATCTGGTTGTCATTAACATTGGAGAGTGAGGCACACCTGCTAATGTAATTTCTTCAATGTTAAAGCCAGACTACAAAATGGTGTCCGACATAAACATAAAACACGGAAACTCAGCTAGTCCTGTAATGTTCAAGAACTACTCTAAGGCTAAATTCCTACTATTAAGGGATTTCATGACAAATAATCAAGCCACATATACTCTGAGAACATTGCTACCTATGCAGGAATGTTCACAGAAACCCTAAAATAGCATGTTAATAGCTGCAAGGTGGCAACTGTACCCACCAGGTAGAAGTACACAACTAACTCAGAAAACAAGCTACCTTGATGGAATCACATCAATACACTGTATAACGTAAAGAAGAAACTCTTGGAAAAAATGATGAGGCATAGCACACAGCAGGATAAAAAACATTCTCATCAAACTCAACCAACATTTCAGATGACAAATAATGTCTACCAAACCAAATTTGAGTTAAATTTGGCCTTCCAAGCTAAGAACAGCAACAAGACATTCTTTAGCTATGTCTGCAACCTCAAAGGTAATACACAGCTGTTGACTGACATCGTTGTTAATGAAGCCACCTATATTACCTAGACAATATAGCAAACCTGTTGGCAGACAAATTCATCTTTATCTTACTCCTCTCTCTGCTATGACCTCCCTTCAGGAAATACCATCAAATATAACTCTCCCTACTATCACTAGGGAAGAGGTCAGCAATGCTCTGTCTAAGGCCAAGAACACTGCATCAATGGACTGAAACAATATTAGGTTCATAAGATGATACTAGGCTATTGGCTTGGAGGACTTTATAAGCCTAGCCAATAATTTCACCCATGTTCCTACAAAGTAAGCACCTGTTTCCCCTGTCCAGCAGGGACACAGGTGGGACCCCAGGGGTGTATTTTCTGTTTCCCATCCAGTCGTCCAGGTTCCTCTTAAAAAGGGCTGGAGAGGTACTTTGCTTAACATGGAGTGGGAGTCTATTTCACAGATGGGTGAGTCTCTGGGACACAAATCTGTCCCACCAACAAGTTCTATTAATGTCATAGACCAGGTTTAGGCCTTGCGTGTGGGTTGCCCAAGTGGATTTTGACTTATGGATATGCAGCAACTCCATCATGGCTGGGTCTGAGATAGCCTTGTATGGCAGACACAGGTCACCTCTGAGCAGTCTGTATGAGACTAAGCAGAGGGACAGGGCTTTTAGCCTATCTGTATAGGACAGGTGATTTTGAGTCCCTGGATTTTCCTGGTCAGGAATGTCTGTGGTCTCTCCAGTTGCTGCATGTGCTTGGCAAGGTACATACTGAAGGGGGCATTGTACTTGATAATGGGGCTGATAAGGGAGGAATACAGGGATGTGTTATCCTCCTTGTTCCTGGATGAAATACCCTTACTTATGAGGTGGACCATGTAGAAAGCCTTCCATAAAATTGAGGCAATGTGTTGGTCAAACATCAGTTTGCTATCAACCTGGGTGTCCAAGTCCCTCATGACTGCTTGCATGCTTAGTACATTTTTATTATTGCGATAATTAGTGGGGATACCATTTTTGCCAAAGGGGATAATGATGCCTTTCTTGCCATTCCGTTTGAGGCCATTCTCCTGGCACCAATTATTAGTTTAGTTATGGCCCTCTTGGAGGATGTTCACATCACTAGGGGAATTTAAGACAGCACCCAGCTTGCAGTCATCTGCAAACCTGGTCAGCCACAGACCACTGGCTTTGGCTTGCACCTCAGAAAAGTATTTCCCAAACAGTACAGGCCCCAGGACCGATCCTTGGAGTACACCACTCGTTATGGGTCTACTACTAGAGGTGGCTTCCCCTATTTTGACTGAGTGGGTTCTATCAGTGAGACAGTTAACTACCCATCTGGTAACATACAGGTTGATGCCTAGCTGGGAGAGTTTATCTATTATGCCCAAGAGGAGAAGAGTGTTGAAGTTTTTGGCTAGGTCAAGGTAGGCAGTGTGCACTGTCTTTGCCTCGTCCATGACTTTGGTGACTGTTTCAAAGAAGTTGACCAAGTTTAATAGGCATGAACTCACTTTGACAAAACCAATCTGTGTGTGGTCAAGTGTTTGGAGGTTGACAGTGTCCTTGGTTATAAGGTCCATGATAATGCCTTCCATGGCCTTGCAGATCAGGCTAGTTAGGCTGATGGGCCTATAATTGCCTGGGTCAGTGGAAACTCCAACTTTGTATAGAGGGATGACAGTGGCTGTCCTTCATTTGGTTGGTATGAAGCCAGTGCTCAGGCTTTGTTTGAATAGGGTGCCTGATGGAGCTGAGAGTTCATGCCTGAGTTCATGTAGGATGCAGCCAGGGATGTTGTTGAGTCCCATGAAGACTGTATTTTTTGCCTTTTACAGGGCTTTAAAGACCTGCTCCCTAGTGACAAGGGGAGGGGAACAGGTGCTGGGGATGTCCTGGTTTACTGATGGGGGGGACAAGGGGGTGAAGTTTTCACTGAATCTGTCTGCCACCAGGTTGGCTATATCTACGGCGATTGTATATGTGGTGTTCTTGACCACCAGTTCAGAGCAGATTTGGGTGTTACCTTTGAGATTGCGGACATATGTGAAGAAGGCCTTGTGATTGTCCTTAGTGGATGTGGCCAATTTGGACTCAAAGTTAGCCTTAGAGGATTTCACCAGTGACCGTATTTCCTTGGTCAGACAAAGGAGAGATTGCTTCCAATTCAGCACCTGCTTCTTCTTGGTCCTGGACAGCAATTTTTTCCTTTATGATAGAGTTTGTTTATTGCTGGTGTCTGCCAGACAGGTTTACTCTTCCTTGGAGAAGATGATTTGGTCCAGTCAGGTATTGCTGAGTCCATACAGCTATGTAGGTGCGCATATAGTTTTTTGGTGTAGGCTTGGACATTAATGCTACTTGCAGCTGAAGAGATGGTGGCTGTGAAGCTGCTTATACCTGCTCTCAGGAGATTGTAGTCAGCTTTGGAAAAGTTTTTTTTTTGTTTGACCCTGACAAGGGGGGGGGGGTCAGGGGAGATGGTGACTTTGAAAGTGATCTCTTTATGGTTGGATCTTTGTAGGGGGGGGGCTACAGTGCCTACTCAGGTTGGTTAGTACCAGATCCAGGATATATTCACCTCTCATGGGGGTATTGACCAGCTGATCTAATGCATTGGTATTGATGAAGTCAAGCATTCTCTGGGCATTCATTTTTGGGATAGAATAGATCTTCCACTCTATGGTTGGGTAGTTAAAGTTATCCAGGATCAGGGTGAAGGGTTGAATCTTGAGGGATTCAAGCAAGTCCAGATAAGTAGAGTGGGTCTCTTGAGTCATGCTTGGGGGTCTGTAGCTAGCTATTACTTGAATAGGTGTTTTGTCAATAGTTAACTGTACTTGGAGTGTCTCCTGTGTATCTTACCATTTCACCAGCCTGGAGGTATGTATGTCTTTGATAAATATTGAAACTCCACCACCTTTGGCATTGTAGCCCTCCATTTGGGATCTGAAAGTATGGTAGGATGAGTAACCTGGCAAGGCTTGGGTGCTCTCCACAGGTTTGAACCAGGTTTCAGTGACTGTACAAATGTCAGCATCCCCCAGGGTGAGGAGTGCTTGCAATGAGTGCAGTTTCATGCTATGACTCCTAAAGTTTAGCAGCATGACCTTTAAATTTTGTTTAGAAGAATTTTTCATATTGGTAATTTTGTGTTCATGGCTTTGCCTAAAAATGGCACTATAGGGGAGGCAAGAGCCTCTGCCAGAAGCCTGAAGACCAGGGGAGACAGATGAAGGCCATCTCTGGCAAAGGATCATGGTCTGTCAATCATGTCCTCCCAGGCTGTCAGGTACTGGATCCCCTTGGAAACATACCAGAAACTAAGCCAATTGTTAAAGTCAATCATTTTCTGTTTGTATTGAGGCATCATTCTAGGTGATGGTAGGATGCTGCTTAAGGCTAGAGACATACCTGCCTGGGACACATATTCAGGGAGCTCAATCATCTCTCTCTTCATATAGTCCAGAGAGGTACATCTCAAGTCATTCACACCAACATGGACTATGACAGAGTCATAACAGTACCTGTTGTTAAGAGACTTGAGTATCTGTGTGATATGCCAGATACTAGCACCTGAGAAGAAACTTACCATGACTTTCTCCTTGTCTAGCCTGGTAAGGGGCACATCTTTGTGTCTCACGATAGAGTCTCCTATGATTAGTATCATGGGTTTGTGGCTGGGCCTAAGAGGCTGTAAGACAAAGGCCTGTGTACTATGTGTGATGCTTGGTGCTGTAGGTTGTGATGTGCATGTGTGTTTTTGCTTCATAGGTGTCTTTTATTTAGGTATGTTTTTGTTGAAAACCTTCACATATGTAAGAGTGTGTTGTACAGGTGTGGGTGGTGTTAGAGGTGTGGTGTGTGTCATGTTTGTGCAGACAGCATTCTTAGTGTCAGATGTACTGGCTTGTGACTGAGACAGCAAGGATTCTGGGTTCTTAATGTAATTGCATATCTCACATATTGTGTTGCTAGGTGGTAGTAGTAGAGGGTTGCCTGTATTCATAAGGCAGTTGCTACACTGTCTCAGGATGCTCACATCAACCAGACCCACAGGAGAAACCATAAGAAACTGTCCATCCATGGTTGTCAGAATCTGTGGAAGAGAAGTCAGGGATAGTAGAGTGGGTAATATCTGAGGGGAGTACCTATAGATGTGAGTTTGGCTGGATAAAATCAATACAGTAGCTGCAAGCGAGGGCCTCACTTACACAGGAGTGCTGGTAAGGAAGAAATGCAGCTGAGATACCTTGCAAAGGGTTAAACAGTGCAGCAGTGGTGCAAAACATGCAACAAGCACAAAACCATGCAAATGTGGGGTTTAAATATCACAAAAATGAAAGTAAAATAGAAACACTGGAATTGACCAATCAACCATTGTACCTGAGCTCTTAGATAAACACCCTATGCCAGACCAGTTCCAGCCAGTTCACTTACTCCCACTAAGTGCAGGCAGGCCCTAAGCAACACAAGATGGTGTAGCAGGAACACAGGAATCACACAAATGGAACTGGATATAGCAAAACCTGTAATCAGACTATGCTAAAGATATTTAAACTCTGTTTAGGCTGATTTAGCACAGGAGAACACAACACACTTAAATATAACAGTAGCAAACATAAATTAACCAATTAACCAATAAAAGGACTCAAAACTGAGCCCTTTTCTAGCAACCTTCAATCAGATGAGTTCTAACTGCACACTCCTGCCTCTAGGGTGCAGGAGAACCCTCTCCAAAAAAGATAATCTGGATTAATGCTCAAGTTATACAAACAGAGCTAGATTCAGCAAGTCTAAATCTAGTCTATGCTACAGCAAACAAGGTGCACCAATTTCAGAAATAAACAGTTGAAATAATAGCAATAAGTATACAACCAGCAAATCCCAGCTCAGAAAGGGAGAATCTACTCTCTCCACCCACAAGAGTATAGACCACAAAACTTCTTATTGTAAAATACCTGGCCTGAAGCCCAAGTACTTAAACCAGAACTAAGACACTTTTAGAATAACAGATACACTAAGCCTTCAACCAGAAATTCACAACATAGAAGGATCTAAGCTACCTCTCCTGCCACAAGAGTGTAGACCACAAACCTTCCTAATGTAAAACAACTGTCCTGAAGCTCAAGTGCTTAAACCAAAATGCTTAGACCAACAGTTACAATTTAATAAGGCTAAAAACCAGTAATAAATGCAGCAGAATAAATGCAATTAAATACTTTTAAGAACAAACAGCAAAAGCAAAATAAAGTAATAAAGGAGGAAGAAACACAAATACAGTAAAATCAGATGAATAAAGTGCAGTTTTCTCTTTCCTTAGATTAAGGGAGGAAACACGATAATTCAAGGTTGACAAACCAAGGGAATAGGCATTCCCAAATGGTCTCTGTACCCAGTAGAATGAGCTGATGTGATGGGACTGGGAGGAGTGTCCAAAATGAGATCTATAGTAGGGGCAGGCACCTCAAAAGCCACCAAGTTTAAGAATACAATGAGAGAAAAACAACAGAAAAATGCAACCACAGATCAGCATTATTCAGAGCAAGCAGGAGGCACACAAACAGTTCAGCTAAATACAGATATTTCTAAATACGAGCAATGCTGTTTCTCAGCTCCTCCCACCAATTAACTGAAGCTATTCACAGTTAGCAAAGTAATTGTTTGGCAACTTTTTTTAACTGACCCTAGTCAAGAACTCTTAAAACTCCAACAGAACAGAAAACCTAAAACAAAGCAAATGTAATTCTAGAATAAGATACAAAATATAAGTGACCAAACCTTAAGTGAAGAGCTTCAAAACAAAATAAAATGCAGCCACAGATCAGCACTATTCAGAGACTATTCCAGGATGCCTTCTAAATAGCATGAAACATTACCTATCAAGACCTCTAGAATTGCTATGTAACTGTAGTCTCCAAAAAGGCTTCTTGCCTCATGAATGGAGAACAGCAACAGTCATCCCTCTGCACAAAGATGAGCCATCTATAGACCCTGTACACTGCAGGCCTATAAGTCTAACTAGTCTCATATGCAAATCTATGGAATGACTTATCATGGAAATTATCAGTAATAACGTAAGTATCATCCAAACACTGGACCCAACCCAATTTGGTTTTATCAAGGAAACGTCATGCCTATGTAAGCTGGTGGACTTCATTGAGAATGTCACCAAAGCAATGGATGAAGGATGAGGGCAAAATAATTCACACTACTTATTTTAACCTGGTCAAGGCATTTGACTAACGCCTCACTTGGGCATTGTTGATAAACTCAAAAGGTTACATGTAAATCCTTATGTCACCTGATTGATAGAAGGCTGGCTCAAAGACAGGACCCAGGAAGCTAGAATTGTGGAGTCCACCTCTGACTGCTACTTTTTGGCATTTACTTCTTTGAAATTAAGGCCAATGTCATGGGCTTCTGGCTGACTAAATATTCAGATGATTCACATTAGGAATAGTCATAGAATCCCCCAATGATCTTAATGTTCTCCAGGAAGGACTGACACAGATAAATAACTTGTGTCAGAGCCATGAACAAAAACTAAATGCCAAGAATTGCATAATAGTATTCTCCTGGTTTCAGAGCCATGATCTAAAACTAAATGCCAAAAAATGCATAATAGTATTCTCGAGGACGTTGTCTACCCCTAGAAACTATCATATTGACAAAACACCCCTAAAAGTCAGGGACTTGGGCACACAGATAGAAATCTAGGCTTTGACTATCACATGTCTACAGTTAAGGAAATCATGCTATGCTGTGTTACTTATGAGGAAAGGTATCGCATCAAGCTCCAAGGAGGTCCACTGTACTCAGCATTCATCAGACCTTTCATTGAGTACAATGTCCCATTTGGTATGTACCCAACCAGGCACATCTGACAACTGGAACATCCACAGAGGATCCGCAGCAAAAGAATACAGGGCATAAGTAACATGTCCCATGAATACCATCTAAAAACACTATCGCTGTATTCTGTCTCCTGCATGCTGTTAAAGAGAGATCTATGCTTTGCATACAAGCCATTGTTAAACCCAACCCTGATGGACCTCCCACATATTCATAAAATAAGCAGCACTAGAATTACTAATTCTAAGGACATAAACCTTACCTGTGATATAAATAGGACTTACTGGAGAGTCAGCTATGTATCCCAGAGATGACCCCTTCTCTGGAACAGGCTTCCCATCCATGTCAAGCAGAGAACATCCCTAACCGGATACAAGTGTAACTTGGACAATTCAGTAGGGAACAGTAAATTCATCCCTTGCTCAGCACCTATGTTTCTAATGTACACAGGTAGCCTGTAAATGGCTCATCTTTCAGGCCCCTGCCTGTAAAAGATTCATCTTCCAAGCCCATTGTTACACTTATCAAGGGTACAAGAACTTGTCAGAGATTTGGGATGCATGGATAGACTTAAAAGGCTCTTGTGTTAGACCTATGAACCTATGACCTTATGATAGAACAACTCACAAAGCTAAAATTATTTCAGGACAGTCAAATAAGGAATAGCAAGCTAGTGTTAGAATCCAAACTTGAGTCAAAAATTATCTGTGTGACTCAGGTTTATGATAGGTTATAATCCAAGCAGCTACCACATGTCCTTCAACCAGGCCAACCAGTGCACCCAAACTTAAAAGGGCAAGATAAAGGTCAAAGTCATTTTTCCAGATTTTTCTTTGTTCTATGGAATTTATATATAAAGTAGTTGCAAATTTACTGATTTCTCTTTTTGTAAAGTTACTTATTTTCTGTTGGCCTATCTCATAACGCATGAGTAAATGGGACATTAATAAGAATGAGAGTTGTAACATGTATAGGAAGGATATTTGAAAAGACAAAGAAGCTCAGAAACATACTTCAAAAGACTATGATGATACAGAATTGCTCATAGGATTTTTTTTAGAGCATGAGCCTAGGTATTGGAAGTGGAAGGCTACAAAATAATAGGGAAAGTCTTAATCATAATCTGGGTAGACAATTTAGAATGAAAATAATTCTACATTAGGAAACTATGATTGATAGTCTCTGGTCAGTTGCTGGTAAGGTGGCATAAAACAATAATCAACTTACTTTCTTCTAATCTATAGGAAAGCAGGCTGTCTGATAAAACAAAAGCTTACTTGAGTTGATTAAATGGGTGGAAATGAAGGACAGGCATATTCTGTGCATACCCTGAATAGTTTCCATCTCCAATATAAAGAACCGCCTTACTTGGCTAAAGAATGGAGGTAGGTATATTTTAAAGGGTCTATGTTGTATTATCGAAAATACGGTTCATTGAACTGTATTTCAGATAACACACTTCCGCGAAAGTGCATTATATCGAAAATGCAATTTTGCGGAACATAAACAGGAAAATGTAAAAAAAAAAAAAAAAAAAAAAAAACATAACAAACTAAACAGTATTATGCAGGGGGGGAGCCCCCCTGCACCTTCCATTTGGGGGGTTACACCCCTACCCCCTACTTTATTATTCTCACTCTGAGACCGCACTACAGTGGGGAAAAGGGAATA
Organism: Protopterus annectens; assembly: GCF_019279795.1. Classification (NCBI taxonomy): domain Eukaryota; kingdom Metazoa; phylum Chordata; order Ceratodontiformes; family Protopteridae; genus Protopterus; species Protopterus annectens. Next base: position 1,655,776,494 of record NC_056733.1, on the reverse strand, counting down.
TTCCCTTATCCCCATTGTACTACGATCTCAACAGGAGTTTTCTTAGTTGTACATCAACAGTATACATTGACCTACAACTAACAGTACATGCAAACTGCATGTTTTTTTTTTCTTTAGCAAAAGTGCATTTTCAACAAAATGCACTTTCGCTAAAGTGTGTACGATAAAGTACGGTTCAATGAACCGTACTTTTGACAACACAAATAGGACCCATTTGAAATGGAGGGAACCGGTAGACAGAAATGATAAGACCAGTGATATTATATTACTGACATTATTAAATTAAAAAGGAGATAGAATGTTTTTGTAAGGCAGGGTGAAAGTGGTGGTTATGGCCAACTTCATGGCACCAGAAAGAATAAATTGAAAAATAAGTTAGAGAGGGTGAGAATGATTTAATGAGAATTAGTCAAGGTTTGGGTATTAGTGAATAGTAGTTACAATAATGTATACAGATTGCTAAACAAGAAGGAATCTTTCTTACGGTGCCAGAACAATTGATACTAATATCAGTAGATCCTGAAAACATTAGAAGATGGAATTTTTAGTGGACAAGAGGGCATCCACAAACTCTCTCTCTCTCTCTCTCTATATATATATATATATATATATATATATATATATATTTGAAATTTTAAGATGTAGAGGTGATATGAAAATCAAAGAGATAATACAAATATTCTTATCTTCTATGAGCAATAGTTATGAGGGATGGTAAAGGCCCAGAAAAAAATGCAAATCAGAAGTTGAGAATATTAGCAAAAAGACCAAGAAAGGCATTCACTAAATTTAGAAGTCTAAGAGGCTGTCAGAGTGTGAACTGAAAATATTAATGTAGGCAAGACTGTGGACCCAGTTAACTTTTGTATGGAATTTACAAAAGAGGAGGCCATGAACTGACACTAGCTTTAAAAAATGTTTTAATCGGACTAAAGTTTGAAGTGGCTTACATACTCAGTAACCAAAACTACCATTTGTGCAATCTAAAATAATGGTCACAGCAGGTATAAGGTATTACCAGGTATAAGCCTATAGTTTGATTGAATGTTGACATAAAAATTATGTTTAAGATCCTAGAAAACAGATGAAGTCTCTACAGGAATCCCAGGTTTGACAAGTAGCATGATTTATTTATGGCAATGGCAAGCAAGATGAGAAGATCAGACATAAGGGGTGAATTTAGCCTTGTAGACACTATTCCTTGAAGAATAGGCAGCAATGCAGAGAGGTGGCCTGGGAGTGGACATTAGGCTTACAAAGCTACTTGCATTATTTTGGGAAACTGCCTTGATTATAAGATATGCATTGCACATATTCCTTTGATCTAGCTGTAAATTGTTTTGGTCTTTAAAGAGGCTCCTGTCCAAAGAAACATTAGGCATGGATGGTTTATGTTTGTGAGCATGGTAGTTTAGTAATTTGCTAGCTTGAAACTTAGGAATATGGCAAATATCAGATCTATAATCCAACTACTTTTACATAGTGGTTTTGATAATCTGCGTTTTTTGGTCAGATGTGCTAATGCAAATACATTTATGATAGTTTCCTTGGTATTGCATTTAATCCACCACATCTGAAATTAATTGGATAAGACAGATTTGAGGCCATTTATAGAGACATTCTGTTATATTTACATGGCTCTCAATGCTCTAGAATAGCTACACTAGGTCCAGGCTAGATTTATCCTTATGACTGGAGAAGAGATGGAGATTGCCATGCTTCCTTGCCTATATAATGTCCCACAATGGTTGTCATTGCAAGAACAAGAGAAAGGCCAAGAAGAGTTTTAAGGAGCTCAGAAGGAGATATGGACTTTTCAACTTAATGGATAAAGAACTGGAATATGGGTATGGTGAACTGGGGGACCATAAAATAGATTGACACTGATATCCAGAGTATTGGCACCCTACTAAAATTTCAGAAAACATCATATCCCAATGGTATTCTTTCTTAGATGGATATTGAAATTAGGTACCAGACACAAGTAGACTCCATTAGAAAACAAAATGTGGTAGTTAACTAATTAAGTAAATTTATAGCTAATGTTCAGGAATATGAGACATTCTAAAATCACAATGATTTAATTTTTACAAGTTCAGAATTTTGTGAGAATCCAAAAAGCATTTAGTAAGACATCCCTTTGTAAATGCAAAATTATTTGAAACAAAAGGAAGAATGTAATTAAACAGAGAGAGAATATATGATCTATAGTGTTATTTTGGAGAAAAGAAGCAGAGATCGTTTGGACTCTTTATATAAAACTGGAGAAAAGGAAGGGTTGTAATTATTTCTGTTGCATGGGATAAAGTTTAGGAAAGATCAAACCATTTAAAACGCTGGCCAATGATTTATAACTCATCAATGAGACTAACCCATAGGTGGAACCTCATTCCTTCTATTCTGTGTCTATAGAGTAGGAAACGTGTTACTAAATATTGGAGATTATGAATCTGAAGGAGTCAGTCTTTACTGAATTATTTGGATCTTTCAAATGGCTAAGATTAAATGGGTGATCGCATATTATGAGTGGAGAAAAATGTTTGAGAAGGAAGTTTGTTTGCCTTCAATATTTTGCCTGTGAGTATTGTGAAAACTAATGCATTTTAATAGGAATTAAAAACTGGAGTCAGCTTCTCTTTTGTTCTTAAATCTTTTGTATAAAGGTACCTTTATATCCAATTGAAAGGACATTCAGAGTATAAGAGTCAGTAATCCTTGTGTAAGAGTGTAGTGCTGCATTCAATTCATGAGTGCTTAATAAAGCAGATGACAGTGAATTAAAGGAATGTATATCAATTCAAAACAAATCCACATGTTGCATATCTGAAAATGAAAGAATACTATAAAACAAACGCTGTGTGCATTTTTCTGACTGACAAAAAAGAAATGCAAAGATGTGGAACAGTGTATACTAATTATAGAAAAAAAAATTACTGTCAATTGTAATTGTGGCTGAAATAAATTAATAAAAAATGTATATCATGCTTTCAAAATCTGCTAAGAACTATGAGTGGTTATGACTGCATGAGACTCAGTCATGCATATGGTCTTAGGTGAACCATGGTTTTTCTCTTTTTTTAGGTGTTTTATTTTGCTTTAGAAAAATTGGTACAACTTCATACTTTCTTAAGGAATTAAAGGAAAATCAGAGATGATATTACCTTCTGGCCAGCACTGCATGCCCCTTTTGCAATAGATTTCTCTATTTAAAAAAACAACAACAAAATTGAGACATTGAATTAAAAGCTTTAAATGAGTCCATTTTCTTCAGTGGGCTATGAACTCATTAAGATTACTTGACAGAATCAGTCTAATGGCTGACTCAACCAGTACTATATCAATAACATTTCCTACAGCTCTTATAATGAAATCTGCATTTGTCGGTGTTGTCATATTGTCTCCAGGGTTGAAACAAGTAGGTAGATGAGGAAGTGGAGACAGAAAAGTCCATGCATCTATTAATACCACAAAGAGAGAGAGAGAGACAGAACAATTTATGCTGAAGTGTAACATACAGATTTATATCAAAGGGTATACTGTAACCAACAGCTTATGGTTACATAAAAGGGCTTTGAAGACTTTTTTATGTCTCTGAAGGGTTCAGAAATTATTTGACTATTTTAGATAGATTTTTAGATAGATCATAAATTCTGATAAGAGAGAGAGAGAAAGACTCCCAAAATATATAATCTTATATAGGTACCTTTTATACATTTTGCTAATTTAATCATCTTAGTTTACCCTGTTTAATTATATAGTGGACTTTTTCCATTAAAGAAAAAAAAAACTTCAAAAATATTAATGCAAAATTTAAGGATAATGCCATGATATGCCAATTGATTAAGCTCCATAAAAATACATCGAAGATTTAGGTTAAATGTATATTCTTTGAGAGCTTCTTTATGAGTCCATTATGTTTTCCTCCTTCACATCTCTTCATACTTTTAAGACTTAACTGCATGCTTCCTTTTTATTGAATGCTCTGCAAAGTTCTTCCTTAGTCACGTTTGCCAACAACTGGTAGTGATTGGTTTGTAGTGACATCCTTAGTGTGTTACTTCCTTTCTTAAACTGTCTGAAGGTTTTTGCCTAAAAATCATATGTTTACCAGTTAGTAGTTATGCTAAACTGTATGGATTTCTCACAATAAATCAATTAGAATGCCTATCCCACTAGAATACCCAGGAAGTGAGTTTTAAATGAAGACAATAGAAAGATATTTTATATTTATTTTAGTTATTTTGTTTCTGTTCCACATTACATGTAGCTATATTAGACTTATCGTTGGATGACAGTGCAATATATTACAAAGACATTTCTTAAGCCTTAACCATTTATTAGTAAACTTATATCACTATTTGTCATTACCAATACTTAACCATAACAACAAAACATCATTGAATGAGGTGTTTTACGGCCTGCTGATTTCTAATCATTCATTTCATAAAAAATAGTTTAATTAAAAAATATTAAGAACAGTCATTGAATCCTCAAATAACTTGTCCATACTGCAGAAAGGTTTGTCTCAAATAAATAGCTGGGGCCAAAGTTGTGGACTGAAACTATATGCCAAAATATGCATTATTGTCTCCTTTGGGAAGTCATCTACCCAAGGGAACTACAACACTGACAATATGCCCCTAGGGGCTAATCAGATGTTCAGGATTTGGGAACTTAAGGGGACAGTCATATAACTTTTGACTAACATGTGTCCACTGTTGTAAGAAAGTCCTTCCATATTGCACAGCTTATAAATAAAGGGACTGCATCAATGTCACTGTACCTCTTTACTTAGCCGTCTTTAGGCCAGTCATTGAATATAGTGCCCACTTAGGCATATATCTGCCCAGACACTTGCAACAACTGGAAGGCCTTACTAAAAGGATACAAGATCCAAACAACATATCCTACATGGACCCACTCTAAGTCCTGTCACTGTTTTCTGTATCCTACACACTGCTAAGAGGTGACCCATGTCTGGCATACGAAGCATCCACAGACCGAATACTGATGGATTTACTGCACAGCTGCAATTCAAACAGAATCAGAAATAATCCATCTAGGGCTCTAACCATCTTTTGTGATAGCAACAGAATGGTTTGGAGGAACAGGTATATCTCACAGAGGATACCACAGCACTGGAGCTGACTATCCATTTACATAAAGCAAAGTTAATTCCTGTCCATATTCAAGTACAACTTTGATCTATGGATGAGAAACAAAAAAATTACCCCAGGACTGCCTCCTGTACTAATAATGGGCAGAGGCAGCTCATAAATGTTTTAACTCATGCATGGATCCCCTCAAATGATTAATGGTATGATCCAAGTTATTCCCATTAGGGGGTGGTATATAATTAATGATCATGGGATGAGTATGGCCAGTCTATAACCAAATGGGATAGGTTAATGCAAGCACAAAAACAGAAAATGGCTAGGCTTAAAATGGGACACAATGGCAGCTAGCTAGTACTTACCTATGAACCTATAAAAAGAGCTTAGTAGTCCTAGAAGAATTAGGGGACAGCCCAACCGTGAACCCCCTAAGTTGATATAACATCCTGCAGGTAACCATTTGAAATGTTTGGACCCATTACAGCTAGTCCTAAAATGTGGAGAATGAAAGGCTGAAAGATCAAACTTACATATACTAAGTCCAAGGTGCCATTTCTTGGAATAGTCACTTTTCTATAGGGTATGGTGATTTTAGAACTTGTAAGCATAAGTTAGTGGGGTGCAGGGGTCCTTCCCCACAAAAACAAGAAAGGAGAAGAGCAATTTTCAAGATTCACTCATTTCCAGACTTTTGGCCTTTTTCATCTTTTTGATACTCAGCATTTTGAGTGCAGACATTTCAATACGGAGCTCATCCTTCAATCCTTTGCTTACTATAACATCCACTGAGGACTCTCAAAGCTATGATTTGTTTTGATGAAATCATCTTTTGTTTAACTGAAACTTGAAGGACTGCACATATTAATAATTGTCATTATGACAGTAGTCAGATACTCCTTGTATGGTTTGAAAGATATGGTGAAATCATCCTTGAGGGAACAGATTTTATTCAAAGAATGAAGTCCAAGAGATTGGATGGTCAATCCAGAAGGGCATACATCTTAGCTATAGTTCACAGATCTGAAAGGTTAGTCATATTACAATTTAATAAATACAGTTTTCATTTTTATGACTTCTCAAGCTGCTGAGCATATACATCTCTGTTGTGGTGATGCAATAAAATCAATGGAATATTTATTTTGCACTAATAGACATAAAAATGTAGAGCTCATGTTAACTGTTCTTTTTTAATAGCTCAGACAGAGATAACAATGGAAATACTTGTATCTTGTTGTGACTTAGACTTTCATATCTCAATGAGCACATAGATTTCAAAGTGGAATGCCTGGAGTATTAAGCAAGTTTATCTAAGATGGTTTCCCATGGTCTCTTGCCACATTGATGATGTTTTGAGATCCTCTTAGCTCCTTGAGTTGATTTTCTTATTATTTTCTCATTCTTCATACACCTCACTAAAGTTATGGTTAATTTGCCCCAGTGTAAGCATATGCAACAAATTCAAACCGACAAGTAACAATTCAAAATGACACATTGACGGATGACATAAACACCTGTAACTGATGGGGGCAAACAGAGAAAAATGCACTAGTAAGCTAAAAAATAGTTTAAAAAGTGACATTGTTCATTCCATGCTGTAACAAATAGCACCATAACTCTATCTTCATGCATTAGTTCAAGCAACACCAATAAAATTTACTGAAGGTTTTTCAACACTGCTCAAAACTAATCTAATTCCATACATAGCTTCTCCATAGATTAATACATGCATTCCAGTCTCGATGCCTCTGTGGAACATTTTAAGCCAAGCTATATCTCCCTTAGTGAAAATCAAATGCTGTACTTCTTATTTGTAATAGAAACACTTTAAGCCAACCACCAACAATGAATATGCAGCAGGTTCCACTGAGGTTTGAACTCAGATCACTAGATTCAGAGTGTAGCATGCTAAACATTACACCACAGAACTGAATAGAAGGGGAGGGCATCTAAATTAGACATATGGAGAAAATGTGAAGCAGCAAGAGGTAAACTAACTAGTAGTATTAAAAAAGAATAAGTTCTAAGAGTGGTAAAAAAGCAGGATGCAAAACAAGCCATGCTGCTTTTCAAAAAAAGTAGGAGTGCTTTATTAATATCCATTTTATACTATATTTTAGAATAAATAAAACATTATTTTCACACTCATATTTTTACATTAATTCTTAACATTATTTATAAGTTATCAATACAACTATAACAAATTATCACATCTTTTTCCACAGTATTCATATTGTCACAAATAGTACTTTATTCCATTTAAAAGTATCATATTTTTTTTTACTTTATCATGATTCCCATACTGTATCATGATTCCCATATAATATCATATTCATATGTATACATTTAAACAATTTTTATACATATATTCATTTTCAAACATTTCCAAAAATTCTTTATTCTTTTTTTTTCTGATCCCAAAAATTATGCTTTGTTGTTTCTTCTTCAGTACAGTCACCACATGTTTACTCCTCTATCACTTGCATAGTTCATACTCCCTTTCACTGCTAACTTGTCTAATAAAATTCTTCACAAAAAAAATCCTCTGTTCTTAACATTTTTCAAATCCTTTTCTTCTGTCCTTTGTTGCCTTTTTACCATTGTGTTTTAATTTCTTCCAATGACTCACCATGTTTTTCCTAAAATCATATTAATTCATTTTTTTCTATTACCATGAACCCTCACTTGCTTTTAACTTCCATAGTTTTATTTTTATCATATTTTTTTTCTTCCATTCTATCCATTCTTTTCCATTCCCTGTTTTTTTCCTATACACGTTTATATTTTTCACATAGCATCTTATCTCTCATTTATTTTTGTTTTTGTTTTACCTTTCTTGTTAACCCAAATGAATGCATAGCTGCTAAATGCACCACTGGATTTTTTTTTTTTTTAATTCAAGCTACCTTCTTCTTTGTTATTATAAATTATCTGTCTTCTCCTCTGATTCAGCCTTGGACAAAAAAAACTGTTAATAACTGCTTTTTTTTTCATTTGATTGGGGAACATATATGCATTCTTTGTAAATATGTTATTTTTCCCTTATGCCTAAGTATTCCGCATATATGCATTTTTCTGAAATAATAAAGACTTTTCTATAAGACTAACAGTTATATTTATTCCAGCATCTTTCTCCACAGATTTATTACATTTTCAAACCACAAAGTGTCACTCCCAAAATATTCATTTCCTTACTTGTGAAGTATATACCATTTTTTTCCTCACCAAATCACTTACATTTTATTTGATTTAACTGTTATTTACATTTTTAACAGCTTTTCTCTCCTTATTACAATTTATTTTATCCATCCCTTTTTTATTAGAACTAAATCATCTGCATATGTCATTCATATAGACAATACATTTCCTTCCATCTCACAACTTGCATCCGTCATTTCATACATGCATGTTTGCACAACAACATTCATTGCTAATACAGATAAGGACATACTCATTGGGCATCCCTGTTTTACTCCTCTCCTAATGCTTATGTTTCCCCATCCACATATTTATCAAAATTTGTACCCATGAGTTTTTATAACTATTTATTACATTAATATTTTTTCTCCTATGCCATATGCTTTTAAAACCTATCACATTGCTTCATGGCTCACTTTAATAAAGGCTTTGGGTATGGCACGTGCTATCAGTTTTGCTTATTTTCTTTCAGTATCATCTTTCACTGTAATTAATATTTCTTTACCTCACTTCCTTTTATACCATAAATCCCTTCAGTTATTACCTCATCCAATACTTGTGCATCCTTCTTTGTAGTGATGCAATTAATGTTTTGTAGGCAATATTCCTTAAAGTTTTAGGCCTCCAGTTTTATATATATATATTCTTTCATTCTTTTTTCTATATAAATTTCATCACATCATCACGTCTTCTTCCAGTATGCCTTCCTTCATCTATGCATTTAATATCTTTAAAAAGAAAATTCTCTTTCATTTATATTCATTTCTTTATAGTACTTATAACCTACAGCATCTAATTATGGTGCTGATTTATTCCTACCTTCTTTTGTTATTTTCTCTGTTTCTCTACGTGTTCAGTCAGTCTCTAAAGAATTCCTTCTGTTTTCAGATATTTGTTTCACTTTTCATTTTTCTTTCCCATCCATTTCCTTCTTTTAATAGATTTTATCTAGAAATATTTCTAGAACGTCCATATCTTATTTTTGTATTGTATGTCTCCTTTGCCATCTAAGATAATATACATTTTCCATCTCTCAGGTTCATTTTATTTCCTAATTATGGTGAAACCTCCTCTTTCTTTCCTTTCTGGAAAGAAAAAAATTGCCTATGTATCACTTTCACTTTTTTCTATTCTTTTTGTCCATCTGTTGTTATATTTTCTTTATTTTGTTATTTCCTTTGCCTATCTCCTTTTCATAAGTCCATAAAATCTAGTTATATTTCATCTTATTTCATTTTATTCCTCTTACCATTTCTAAATATATATATATATATATATATATATATATATATATATATATATATATATATATAAAAATATACACATGTATATATATATATATATATATATATATATATATATATATATATATATATATATATATATATATATATTTATATATATATATATATATATATATATATATATATATATATATATTATGTGTGTGTGTGTGTGTGTGTGTGTGTGTGTACTTTTGCTTTTACACTGCACACAACTGCACTGATTATTATAAAATGGACCCATTGTCATATGATCTTTCCATTATATTGCTTTTCTCTTATAATTTCATCCTCCTCTTTAAACTCTGCTGTCACTCTTTATTCCACCCTCCCCTTTATTATTGCTCTGTTTTCCCCTGTTCTGGCTAATATTGCTCCATTTATTAAGTCCATTAACATTTTAATATCCTCTTTTCTTTCCTCAGGTTTAGTTAAAATATCCTACTACCAATACTTACATATTTGCCAACACAGATGTTTTGATTTCTTAAAACAACTGTTTTTTCTCCATCATATAAATCACTGTTAATCGTATACATGTTTGTCTCATTCTCATATCACATATCACCTTTCTTCCTGGTACTACTATTCCTATATCAGAAATTATTTTTTCTTCATTTTTATAAGAAATTCTATGCCAGAACATCTTATATGCTTTCATCCAAATATACTCCCTCCCATAATGCCTGTATTCCAGCCATACATCATCAACCTCTTTTCCCATTTTGCACATTGGGTTGGGGTGTCACTTCAGCAGTGAAATTATATGTCCATTTTAACCCTTTGAAATATATGCTATCTAGCAAGCAGAACACATCCATTTTTATTTTCTGCACCATTCCACCTTCTCCAAACCCATTGTTTCATTCCTAACGGTATTCACATTTAACACTAATATTCCTATAGCATTCTTTTCTTTTTTATAAATGTTTTACTTTCAGATCTTGTTTTTCTTTCCCTTCTCCTACATCTTCCACTAATTAATTTTTCATAATCTTGTTCTTGGCCTTCTTTAGTCAAAAATTGTAATTCTTCCTCTTCTTTTCACATTCTAAAATGGCAGATCTGTTCTTTTCCTGTATGTTAACACTCTCACTTTGAACTTTTCTGACTACTTCCTCATTGTTTCATCTTTTTCCAGTACACCCTTCTACATACCACCTTCTCTATCAACATCTTCTTCTATATATTTTTCTTCTGAGCTCTCCTATATATTTATCTTTCCTTTTCAGATATGAGACAGTCAAACCAGAAGTGTTCAAAATATTTGTATTTTCTACAAAAAAGTCTTACAGTCTTTGCTGTATATCTCCTCTCTCTACATTGGCCATACCGTTGTATGTCCAGTCTTGTACTAAATGATTTTTATTCCCAGAGAAATATCATACTTTAGGTTGGCTTCAATACCTAACAAATTCTCTTATCATTTACAATTATTGTATATGAAATATGTTGAGTTTTCCCATCCTTAACATCCATTGTTGCAACACTTCCCAAACCACAGCCCATATATTTATTTCAACAGATATTTTTTTTAACTTCATGTACTTAACTACATAGTAAAAAAAAAAAATTGGTTTTAATCTGTGATTACCATATCTGAATTCCTAGAATGCACACATGTTCTTTTTTTAGTATAATTCCCAAGCTCTGAAATAAATAGTTTATCCATGGTGATACTGTATTTCTTTTTTCCAGTCTCCATCATAAACATTTCCAGCAAGTTAAACATTTCAAATGCCAGTTCACAAAGAATTTCAGTTCCCAAATGAATTAATGCTATGTCTTTTATGTAAAACTCTAGTGGCAAAATAATACTATCCATAATGCCATACCTGTTCACCCTGTCATCACTTTTTATTCTTAACAATGGTCATCTTCTTGGTAGCTGTTAAGAAACTGCAAATGTTTGTTTCCTCTCTGTTCCTTCTTCCACTCTTCCTTGCTTTGCTGCATAATTTCTTTCTTGTAACAAAAAAAAAATCCTGTTACAGAGGTAAGCCCTGAAAACTGCCTACTTGACCTGCAGAAAATACCTCCACTGGATTCCCTTCACCAGTTGTTTGTTTTTCCAGTCTGTCAATTTCTTCCTCCTGGACCACTGTCTCCAGCATGCTCTCCATAACATTTCATCTCTTTCCTTTAACTCTACAAGGTTCAACAAATATATTAGCGCTTGCGTCTTCAGTCCCACACTTTCTTTCTCTGTGATAGTTGTTTCATCTCCTTCTCCTTCCCTCAGTATATTTTCTTTTGCAATAACAGACCTCTGGTGACTCCTAGTAGCTCCAGAGAGTCCTTCATTTCCTCTTGTACAAAGAGTAAAGTAAGTTATGTTGTGCCTTGGCCAAATCTCACCAGTTACTATGAATATCACCTTTATTTTCTGCTGGAAAGAGGCATTTGGCCTAGTGTGACCAACCTGACCAACCTGATCAGCAAAGTGCAATTAAAATAAGTAAAGCTGGAAAGAAACTTTAGAAGAAGGCATTTAACTTCCACAGATGATTCACTCAAAGGCATAAGATTTGCAGGGAGAAGAGTGACTGGTATATGAATTTACTTACTGATGAAAAGTTTGCTGCTGTGGCAACTATAGGACATACTCTATTAGTCAAGTCTAAGCTGAAGGAATTAATGCCATTAATGTTCACTTTTAATATGGTGTTTTGCATTGCTTCTATTGAAATTGTATTGCAATGATGTTTTTACTGTTAGGCAAACTTGAAGAAATATGTATTATTGCTCAAGGCCTAAAGCATTGCAATTTGCATTAATGCAAAGTTAATGAACAATATTCAGTTCAATAACATCCTCCCACTATCCCTATAAGGTTATGGTTCGTCTGGATGTAGCATTTTCAAAACCTGAAAAAAAAACATTCTGGAAATGTATATTATATTATCAGTAACATTTCACATGTCTTGCAGTAAGGCGCTGCGATGGCCCTTGGCAGTGCAATATATAACAAATGGATTTTAATACGCATTTCTGACTGAAAATTTCATCGGACAAACTGAGATATAACCTCATTAATCTAACACAATTAATAGTATCAATAGAATAAAAAATATTATTTTTTTTTACTGAAATGTAGTTTATATCATAGTTGAAACAAAATGGTTTAACTAACAATAGAAATGAGAAGTAATGCAGCATGCAGTTCAAAAGCGTATTTGATTTACTCATCCTTTGAAAGATTTCCACCAGCTTTTCCTATGAAGCAGTTTTTTAACACATTTATTTTAATTACACTTCTTTTTTTGCTAAGCTATGAACCATGGTCATTCCCAGATAACTTATACATGCACCTACATACTGGCGTTAGCCTAAAGTTCACACAGAGGGTATGATCCTGCAAGAGCACTTCTCAGCTAGTTTGCAACAGTACAAATTGAGTTACAACTATAAAAATACTTACACATATGAGCCTTGATGCAAGTCATACAGCTAAGTGCAGCAATGCCTAATTTTAATAACAACTTAAAATGGAATAAGCTTTCACCAATCATTTTGCAGTTTTCTATTTTGACAGCAGCTGGGTGTCCACATTTACACAAAGGTTAACATAAAACACAAATGAAATTAAAAAGTTATATAAAAGGCACAGTTATGTTAAAGTTTTTGAAAGATATTAGTTATCAGTTGATTTAAATGTACATTTTTCCATTAGCTTCTGACCTTTTGTCATTACCGGACACTGTGCAACAGTACTGTACTTTAACATGCATGCATTTAAGATGTGTACACTGTATTCAGTGCTTAGTGCATTTATATGTGCCAAGCTGGCTATTGAAGACAGTCGTCTTTGGCAATAAACATCCTCAGGATCAAAATGCAGGCTACCTTACTTTAACTGAGGGAATAAATAAATAAAGGAGAAATTACTAATCATTCACCCACCCCTACGTACACAAACAAACACATAGCAAAATTTCAGTGACCTTCATTTTACTTAGCACAGTATTAACTAAGATAAAGTTTATATCACATGGGATCACCCATTACCAACAGTTCAAAAAACAGATGTGAGAAAAATAGATATAGTAGTCCATGAAAAGAAGACAGAAGTAGCATTAATAATTGAAATTGCTACACTCAGTGATTACAGTGTCTTACATGCAGAGAGATACAAAGTCATAAAATACAAGGATTTGCAGGCAGAAACAAGAGCAAAGTAGAAGAAGGATACCCAGACAGTTCCAATAGTAGTAGAGGAAACAGGGCTTATAAAAAATAATTTAAAATCATACTTGGATATGTTACCAATACATGTAACTCCATATGAATCGCAGAAGGAGTCATTGCTGGACATATTGCTGATGCTGTGAAGAGCACTTTTGGCTAACATCAAAGACTAAAACAATACTAATTTTATGAACTTTAATCCTACTTTGACTTAAGAATGGGGTCCATTCCCATCATGGTATTAGAAACCCAAAAGATTTGAAGAAATTAAAAAAGTAATACATTTATATCACAGAAACATTACAGGGGAAAAAAAACAAAAAAACAAAATAATAATAATAATAATAATAGCGAACAAGTAGAATTTTGATGTGAATATCTAATGCTTAAGTTTGTTTTTGCTGTTCTTACAGCCAAGTGCACATCCAGGCGTTTTCTGCACTTACCTCCTACTGCTCCACTAGGCATCAAATATTGATTGTTTATATTTATATTAATAATTCCAAAACCATGTTACATACAAGGTACCAAGATATTTTGTCTTGAAGCATATGTGATAGCAAACACAACTGTATTTATATTTGACCTCTCTCAAAGAGTATTTACTAGAACTGTAAGGTGATAACTTCATTTTTTAAAGGCTCAAGCCACGCCCACTGGGAGTTAAAGGTACACACCCAAAAGAGCTGTACCAGAGGGAATGAGTTAATTCTTCCTTGAAAAACATGAAACAAAATTGATTGCACCCCAGTACGGTGGGAATGTATAATTATTTACAGACCCATATTTTCAGGTTAAAAACATTGCAGCATCATTGAGTAAGGCACAGGAGAGGCATCTCCAGCCCTGAGGAAAACTACATCCTAGTGGATGCCCGTGAGTCCATGGAAAATCTCATTTTTGGAAAAGGGGGGGGATAAATCAGATAGTGCAAGCTAAGGCATATATCAATTCTGGCTGGCATAAATAGTACTGAAGGAAAGCACTACACCTTAGCACAGTGTAACCGAAAAGTCCATAACATAGCGGGGCATAAAAGGACAAAGGCTATGCAGAATTTAATTGCTCTTAGTTACATTGGTGGTGTTTCTTCCACTATCCAAACTTTAATATCAAATAAGGACTAACTACTGTCTATAAGTGTTGATATCTTTGATGCAAAGGAAAAGTGTGCAGGAATTATTTGTGATGGCATTGATACCAGTACTTTTATACTTCTCCATACTCCACATGTAGACAGGGAAGAAGGTTAGTGTTTGGCTGGCACTGCTAATTTCAGGCTAGGTGTTTTTGCCATGGGACTTGCATACATTTAAGTGTTAAATATCTCCTCATCAGGTACTCGATTAGCATCGGCTGTAGCCCAAACTCTATAGACACTGCATGTTAAGTATGGACACTATGTGATTAATACAAAGTCATGTACCTGTCACAGGTTGTATTAAACATATCTTTCCATATTTGTCTTCACAATTTTAATAACAGACACAATTGCATGCTCTACTCGAACACAGCAGGCTGATGTTGATAGCAGAATGGCTGTCAACAATGATGTTGATACTCCCATTCTCACAAAACAGCCTCAGTACAGTGGGTCCTACCATACACCAGGTGGATAACTCAGTGTAGAGGCATTGGCAGAGCCAGATCCAGTACTAGGTGTCCTAGGCAGTCACCTAGGGTCTGCTGGCTGGGAAAAGCCCCCCACTAGCTGGCCAGGGGGCTGCCACAATTACTTTATTAAATTAAAATAAATAATAAATGCATGTATTCATTAAGAGTTTTCTTCTTTAAGAGCTGCATTTGCATTTATGCATCCCTGTGTGTTTACACACATGCACCTGTTGCTTGTTTCTTCTTTTCTTTTCCACTTTCCATGTGAGGAATTCAAATACAAGATGTTCTTGCTGCTGCTTGGACACCTTCAAACTCCCCTGCTGCCACTGCACAATTAAGCATGGACAATGTTCCATCCATTAGTAAGGTGTGGTTTTGTGTGTGTGTGTGTGTGTGTGTGTGTGTGTGTGTGTGTGTGTGTGTGTGTGTGTGTGTGTGTGTGTGTGTGTGTGTGTGTAATACCCTATGGCAGGTTAGTTAATTTGCTCAGGCTCAAACCCTGTATCTCCATTACAGCAAACAAGATCATATGATCATAGAATCATAGGATCATAGCAGGATAATAGGCTAACAGACCCAAGGCCCATACAAGAATATCCAAGTTCAACCTGTGTTACCAAGAGTGTCTGGTTCAAGCAGACACTAAAATCAGCACCTATTTCCCTGTCCAAGAGAGGCAAAGGTGGAACCCCTGGGGTGACTTTCTGGTTACTGATCCAGTTATCCAAATTACACTTAAATAGAGACAATGAGGGGCTTTGTTTAACATGAATAGGAAGCTTATTCGAAAGATAGAGCAACCTCTGTGAGATAAATCTGTCTCTCCAGTAAGTTCTGTTGATGTTACATTCAAGGTTAAGGCCCTATGAGTGAGTGACCCATGTGCCATTTGACTCGCAAATGTGCAGCCTATCCATTAAAGTTGGGCCAGAGATTGCTCTATATGCAAGGTACAAGTCACATCTGAGCAGTTTGTATGACACAAAGTAAAGTGACAATGATTTCAGTCTATCCACATATGACAGATCTTGAAGACCCTGAATGTTCTTTGTAAGGAACCTTTGTGCTCTCCAATTGCTGCAGGTGTTTGGAACAGAACCTATAAAAGGGAGAATTGTATTCTATTATTGGCCTGATAAGGGAGAAACACAGGGGGATTATAACCTCTTTTTTTCTGGATGTAATGCCCTTACTTTAAGATGAGTAATATAAAATGCCCTTCTTACCAATGCGGAGGCATGGTGATCGAAGTTAAGATTGCTGTCAACCTGTGTCCCCAGATCTCTCACCCCTGACTCTATGCTTAAGACATTGCTACTGATGTGGTAGTTTGCAGGAATGTCACCCTTGCCGAAGGGGATGATAATGCATTTTTTTGTATTAAGTTTAAGACCATGGCTTTGTCACCAGTCATTAGTCTCCGTAAGACCTTCTTGCAGGATGTTGACTTCACTAGGGGTTTCAGTGACCGCTCCCAGTTTGCAGTCATCAGCAAACTTTGTAAGCCTCAGTCCTTTAGTTTTAGCCTATATTTTGAAGAAGTAGATTCCAAACAGTAGGGGTCCCAGAGCCAATCCCTGTGGGACATCACTGTTTACTGGTCTACTGGAAGAGGTGGAGTCCCCTATTTTGACCATATGAGTTGTATTAGTGATCCAGTTTGCAACCCACCTAACAATATATGGGTTGATACCCAGGTGGATGAATTTATCAATGATGCCTGAGTGGAGCATTGTGTCAAAGGCCTTAGCTAAGCCTAGGTAGGATAGGTGCCCAGATTTGCCCTTGCCTACGGCCTTTGTGACTGTCTTAAAGAAGTCCACCAAGTTTAATAGGCATGATCTCCACTTGACAAAGCCAAACTGGGTGGGGTCAAGTGTTTGGAGATTTCTTATATCTTTGTTAATAAGGTACATGATGATTCATTCCATGGCCTTGCAGATTAGGCTGGTCAGACTAACGGGTCTATAGTTTCTGAGGTCTGTGGATGCACTCCCTTTGTGCAAAGGGATGATGGTAGTTGTTTTCCATTCCACTGGGATAAAACCAGTGCTTAGGAAGTGATTGAAAAGCATGCTCAATGGTGATGCTAATTCCTGTTTTAATCCATGTAGAATACAGCCAGGGATGTTGTCTGGTCCCATAGTGGCTTTGTTTTTGGCCTTGGAGAGGACATTTAAGACCTGTCCCTCAGAAATACTAGGTGGGGGACATGTGTTAGGGATGCTTTGGGGTATATGTGGTGGGGACAGTGTAGTGACAATTTCACTGAACCTGTCAGCCAGCAGGTTTGCTATATCCACAGGTTCTGTATATGTACTACTATATGTAGTACTATTAACTACAAGTTCAGCACAAATCTTGGCCTTACCTTTGAGGTTACAGATGTAACTAAAGAATGCCTTGTCATTATACTTAGTTAGGGAAGCTAATTTGGATTTGTAGTTAGCTTTGCAGGACTTCAGTAGGAGTCTTATTTGCCTGTTTAAGTTGAAGAGGGAGTGTTTTCAGTTTTGAGACCAGTCAAGTTTTACCACCATTGATGTGCAGTGATCATGGGATCATAAAGGTTCATTTGTTGCTGGATAATTCTTCCAAACTGAAATCTAAGCCAATGCACAGAAGGTTAATTACAGATTATAGGGAAGCAAAAAGTTGCTATATAAAACTAACTGGAGTGAAGTGTTCAGTGGAAAAACTGCAGATGGAATATGGAAAGTTTTGAAAGAGAAATTGAATTCAAAAAGTCAAAAAATGTTTAACATCAAGATCTAGGCATGTTAACATCAGGGAGGTATATTTCTATAAGAACAAGATACCAGATTAAGGTGAGAGACAAAAAATATAAGAAATGGAAGAGAGGTCGAACTACAACTTTGAAAACTGAAATAAACGAGCTGGACAAACAGATTAAGCATAGTGTTAGACAAGATCAACAAAAATTTGAAGAAAATGTATATAAAGATATTGAGCATAATAGGAAACCTTTTTATAGATACATAAGATGTGGAAGGAGTAAAGATGCACAAATTGATAAACTGTGTGCAGATTCTAAAATTTATTCTCAGACACAACAGATTATAAATATATTTACAAAATCTTATGCAAAACAGTTAAGGCTCCACAAAAGGGGTGGTAAGTTGTCCTAGTGACATCCAGGTAACCCCAGATACTGGAATCAAATTAGATTATATTGAAAAAAAAGTGTGAAAACTGGATCCAAACGAAGTGCATGGAGGAGACGGAATAAGTAACAATGATTTGAGAACTTAAGCAAGAACTTACACTGCCATTACATCTATTATTCACTAGGTCATATAAATATGGGGAAATTCCTCAAGATTGGAGACGTGCACTTATTAAACCTGTCTTTAAGGGAAAGGGAGTAGGACAAACCCAGAATCATATAGACCCCTAAGTCTACTTTCATGTTGTGGAAAAATAATGGAGAAGGTTATACTGGATAAGTTATTGTCAGAACTGCATAGGTTGGGACTTTAAACCATATATCAGCATGCATATGTTGAAAATAGATCTAGTACCACCTGTAACATGATGTTCTATAACAATATAATAACATCTATGAATGAAAAAATTGTGCTGTGATGTGATTTATATAGATTTAACTTCAGCATTTGACAGGGTCATGCACAAAACACTGATCAATAAATTAGTACAACTAGGTATTGATGTACTGTTTATAAGATGGATAGCTGCATGGCTTGCAAATAGGACATGGCAAGTATCACACACCGACTGGACAGGTGAAATCCTTCGTTACAGTCTAGGTGTCCCACAGGCCTCTGTACTAGGCCCTTACTTGTTTAGATTGTATCTTTCAGACCTTACTTTTTCAACTGAGGAGTTCTACAGTTTATATGCTGATGACATGAAATTGGGTAAACTGATTACAAGTATTACAGATAAAGCATGTCTGCAAACTAATTTGACTAAATTGACTATTTGGGAACAGGAGAATAATATGTTGATAAATAAATCAAAAACTAAGCATATGAGATTTGGGAGACATAAACTGAAAGGTGAATATTTAATACAGCACACAGTGATTGAAACTGTAGACTCATTTAAGGACCTAGGTATATGGCTAGATTGAGCTATGAGTTTTTCTAATCATATCATCCAATTGGCTAATGATAGTTATAGAACTATAGGTTGTATAAAAAGATTTATAATGTCTAGGAAATCAAACATAATGAAGTCATTGTTTGTTAGTTACATTAGACCCAAACCTGAGTATGGAATAACAATATAGAAACCCAATCCAAAAAGTAGTGGAAAGTGCTCAAAAACAAACCAAATCAAAAGAAGAGCACAGTGTTGCGGGTCCACGGATAATTTATTGTAGAAAACACATCCACAAATGAAATAAAACGTAATTAAAATCCACAATGGTAGACATCCAAAATGGTTAAGCGCTTTCATCAAATAAATTGACTTCCTCAGAACACAATGACTAATAAAGTTCAGTTTTAAATACATGAATCCTAATTAGTCAGAAATTCAAAATGACCAATCATGTTCAATGACAGCTCCCTCTTCATGAATAAATATTCCCTCCTCATAAATATGTTAAATACATAGTTGTTTAAAAAGAAAGAAAATAGCAATCTCATCATAAAATACACACACATGAATATTTCATTTCAGTAAAAAACTTGTAATGAAAATATACACTACAATAATCTAAAATGTTACTACACTAAACCTGCCTTTTCTTTTAAAATAGGCATAATAGAGATATGTTCATTAAGCCCTGGGGTGGAATCAGCAGCCAGCCGCAGTTGCCACAATAATTCCTTTTTATACAAAACATTTTGCCAGTCCCCACCCCTGGCTTCAATGGTGACAAATTCTAATATACCAAACTTGTAAGACTGAAAATTATTACAGGTGACACTATGTTTAAACAATGCACTAGTATCTTTTTCATTTCTGATATCATACAAGTGTTCGTATATCCTATTTTTCAGTTTTCTTTCTGTCTTACCTACATAAAAGGAAGAACAAGAGCAGCACTTAGCTATATATACAAGTCTACTTGAATCACAGTTGCCACTCATTAAAAAAATACGGCTCTTGTTTTGATTGTCAAGAATAATAATATTATCTTTTAAAATATATCTACAATAGGAACATCTACCACAAGGTTTACTACCCCCTCTCTTAACCCTGGTGTTGTTCAAAGTATAATCCTTCTCCAATATAGTCTTCATATTGGGTCCAACCTTGGTGGAAAAAATAGGTTGTTGGCCTAATACTAATACTAATACTAATTAATACTAATACGATATATTTCAGCATTGGTTCTAAAAATATTCCATTTTTTTATTAGAGTTCCTTTTATGTAAGAATACAGGGGACTGCATTGTACCACACAGGCATGCTGGAAATCAGGTTTATCATGAACTTGGGTACCTTGACTTGTATCTTGACTAACAGGTTGGGATCCTAACCTACCCACACCAAGCAATGGGGTATACACATTGCCCCATTTATTTAAAACCTCTTCAAGAATAGGGTCAATAAAATGCACAGGATACCCTCTCTCTAAAAACAACTCCCTTAAATATTGAAACTCTACTATAATATCATCTTTCCTAGTGGTCATTCTAACAACTCTTATAGCTTGACCCTTAATAATACTCTTTTTCTGATGTATAGGATGATGACTGGTGTAGTACAAGTAACTATTACAGAAAGTCTTTTTACGATAAATTTTAGAAATAAAATTATCATGCCCTTTAATGATTATGGTGTCCAAAAAGCTAATTTCTTGGGAATGAAACTGATAAGTGAACTTTAAATAATCTGTTGTTTGATTCAAATACTGAACAAACTCAATAATCAATTCAGACCCACCAACCCACACAATAAAAATATCGTCCAGAAAGCGACCATAATATTTAATATTAGAAAAAAAGTTGTTATTCTGAAAAATATACTTATATTCCCAACCCAGAAGCACCAAGTTAGCATACAAGGGTGCACACGCAGCACCCATTGCAACACCTTTTAATTGTTGAAAATATTCACCTTCAAAAAATAAATAATTGTTCTCCAAAATGAGATTCATAAGCTCACATACCAACAGTACTTCATCTGAGCTCAAAAAAGAATGACAAAATAGGACCTCTTCAAAAAAACACAAACCTTCTGCTTTTGGGATACAAGAAAATAAGTCCTGAACATCTATAGTCAAAAGGACGCAGTCCACTGACCATAGTTCTTTCTTAAGCTGTCCCAGAAAATCCCAGGAATCTCTTAAAAGGTGTGGAAATTTATTCAAGACATGTTTCAATTTCTTATCCACAAAGACCGCCAAATTGTGGGTTTTAGAGCCTGCTGCTGCCACAATAGGTCTAAAAGGTGGTTTGTTCAAATTTTTATGTATCTTTGGTATACCGAATATTACTGGAATTTTCGGAAACTTATTCATCAAAAAATCATACTCATCCCTAGTAATTCTCTGATCCATAAGATATTCATATAAGTAGCTATCAAGTCTACTATGTGAAATGTGTATTTCATTCCTTGAACATGGAGAATAGCTATCAACCTGGAATAAAATATTTTGCATATCATTAGTATAATCTTCATGGTTGTACAGTACAACCCCCCCACCTTTATCAGGTGTCATAATTCTGATCTTTTTGTCCTCCCTCAAGCTAACCAATAATTGTTTCTCCTTGGGGTTCAAATTGGCAAACACCCTTCTTTTTCCCCCCATATTTTGTATAAATCCTCCTTAACTAGTTTTTCATATGTTGTAACTAACGGATGTAGTGGGGGGTTAAATGTACTACTTCTCTTCACAGTAACACTCGGTACCTCAAGATGAGTTTTATCTGAAAACATAATATTGAAATTTAACTTTCTAAAATATATCTGTAAATCCACCAACACTTGACCTATATCAGGTATTTTAGTTGGCACAAATTTACATCCTCTGGAAAATAATGAAAATAAATCCTTAGTGACAGGTACATCTGAATAGTTATATATATTAAATGCATCCAAACTGTATAAAATGTTGTCCACACTTTGTATTTGAGTCTCAGAATCTACCATTTGTTGTGTCCGTAGGTTTGTTGCGCTGCCCTGCTGTAAGTTTTGTATACTCCTTGTCTGCAATTTGCTATTCTTTCTGAGCGTCTGGGTAATGGAAAATCCTGTGGGTCAACAAAACATTCTGGCTCAAATTCCTCAAAACCATCACCACTTGGTTCAAGAGTAAAATTGGAGCCCATTTTACCCATACCTCTCTTGTCATTACCACTTTCTCTATCATAAAAAAACAGTTTATCAGTGGGGTAAACTTGTTCTAATTTATACTGTTTGATATCCCTATCCAGTTTGTGGAGCTTTTTTTAAAAAATATTATCACATTTCTGGTCCACCCTGGAAATAATTTTACAAAACAAACTTTCATACTGGTCAAACAATAAATCAGATATAATTTGTTCATGTAAAAAATTCACTTCATCATGTAACTTTTGTTCCATTCCCTCATATAAAGAAACAGTTTTACCTAACAATTCTAAACCCCATCGATCAAACATATCTGTAAAACCCCTCACAATATAAGCATCATAGTATATACCATAAGGAAATTTAAAAACTCTCAGGCCTTGCGGAACTAATTTTTGCTTAATATATTCATTTAAATAACAAACTTCCATTTGGCACATCTTAAATTTAAACAACTTTTTTTCAAAACTATATATCATGTCTTTAATAGAATTAAAGTCAAACTGTTTGTTTGTACTAGGTGCAAAAACACCTGTAGTCCGCTTTGAATTTGGATAATTAAAAACAAAATGTTTCTGAAATAAATTACTGAAACATTCCTTCTTGTTTCTGATGGCATTTTCCTCATTACAAAAGCGAAAGTCACTTCTTTTACTGCCATTAAATTGTTCTCTACACCCTGGCAGTGCATTGTTAACGCCAGAATTAAAGTCAGAAAAATTATTGTCATTAGCCTTAGCACAAACAGTACCTGTATTGGAGCACTCTGCACAGCGAGTCCGTTTGTTATTAGAAGCTTCAACCGGTGATGCCAAAATATCACCCTCAAAATGAACCACACAATTGTTATTAGGTTTTTTAGAATGACCTGGTCCCACGCCATCCTCCGATGCAGAAGCACTGTTAGTATAGCAAGGGGGACATCCTCATCGTTCCTCTTGATGTATTTGCACTGTCGTGATGACATCATCGATATTCTTAAAGTGGCAATGTGATCCACAAGGCTCTAAAACAGGTATATTGTCCTTACTTGTAACATTGCCGTTTTTAGAGTTATGTGGAGGGAGAATAACTGAATCCTTGTTAGAATATTGTGAAAAAAGCTCGATTAACTTAGTTAATTCACCCTTTAGTTCAGCCACATCCTTCTTCAAGGATAAGATTTCAGACTGGCTGGAATCCATTATTGGAGAGAGGCTGAAGGGTTCCGGAGACCCCATAGCAACAACCACTAAACAAAAAACGAAATCCAAAAAGTAGTGGAAAGTGCTCAAAAACAAACCAAATCAAAAGAAGAGCACAGTGTTGCAGGTCCACGGATAATTTATTGTAGAAAACACATCCACAAATGAAATAAAACGTAATTAAAATCCACAATGGTAGACATCCAAAATGGTTAAGCTCTTTCATCAAATAAATTGACTTCCTCAGAACACAATGACTAATAAAGTTCAGTTTTAAATACATGAATTCTAATTAGTCAGAAATTCAAAATGACCAATCATGTTCAATGACAGCTCTTTCCTCATGAATAAATATTTCCTCCTCATAAATATGTTAAATACATAGTTGTTTAAAAAGAAAGAAAATAGCAATCTCATCATAAAATACACACACATGAATATTTCATTTCAATAAAAAACTTGTAATGAAAATATACACTACAATAATCTAAAATGTTACTACACTAAACCTGCCTTTTCTTTTAAAATAGGCATAATAGAGATATGTTCATTAAGCCCTGGGGGGGAAACAGCAGCCAGCCGCAGTTGCCACAATAATTCCTTTTTATACAAAACATTTTGCCAGTCCCCACCCCTGGCTTCAATTTTGACAAATTCTAATATACCAAACTTGTAAGACTGACAATTACTACAGGTGACACTATGTTTAAACAATGCACTAGTATCTTTTTCATTTCTGATATCATACAAGTGTTCGTATTTCCTATTTTTCAGTTTTCTTTCTGTCTTACCTACATAAAAGGAAGAACAAGAGCAGCACTTAGCTATATATACAAGTTTACTTGAATCACAGTTGCCACTCATTAAAAAAATATGGCTCTTGTTTTGATTGTCAAGAATAATAATATTATCTTTTAAAATATATCTACAATAGGAACATCTACCACAAGGTTTACTACCCCCCCCCTTAACCCTGGTGTTGTTCAAAGTATAATCCTTCTCCAATATAGTCTTCATATTGGGTCCAACCTTGGTGGAAAAAATAGGTTGTTGGCCCAATATACGATATATTTCAGCATTGGTTCTAAAAATATTCCATTTTTTTATTAGAGTTCCTTTTATGTAAGAATACAGGGGACTGCATTGTAGCACACAGGCATGCTGGAAATCAGGTTTATCATGAACTTGGGTACCTTGACTTGTATCTTGACTAACAGGTTGGGATCCTAACCTACCCACACCAAGCAATGGGGTATACACCTTGCCCCATTTATTTAAAACCTCTTCAAGAATAGGGTCAATAAAATGCACAGGATACCCTCTCTCTAAAAACAACTCCCTTAAATATTGAAACTCTGCTATAACATCATCTTTCCTAGTGGTCATTCTAACAACTCCTATAGCTTGACCCTTAATAATACTCTTTTTCTGATGTATAGGATGATGACTGGTGTAGTACAAGTAACTATTACAGAAAGTCTTTTTACGATAAATTTTAGAAATAAAATTATCATGCCCTTTAATGATTATGGTGTCCAAAAAGCTAATTTCTTGGGAATGAAACTGATAAGTGAACTTTAAATAATCTGTTGTTTGATTCAAATACTGAACAAACTCAACAATCAATTCAGACCCACCAACCCACACAATAAAAATATCGTCCAGAAAGCGACCATAATATTTAATATTAGAAAAAAAGTTGTTATTCTGAAAAATATACTTATATTCCCAACCCAGAAGCACCAAGTTAGCATACAAGGGTGCACACGCAGCACCCATTGCAACACCTTTTAATTGTTGAAAATATTCACCTTCAAAAAATAAATAATTGTTCTCCAAAATGAGATTCATAAGCTCACATACCAACAGTACTTCATCTGAGCTCAAAAAAGAATGACAAAATAGGACCTCTTCGAAAAATCACAAACCTTCTGCTTTTGGGATACAAGAAAATAAGTCCTGAACATCTATAGTCAAAAGGACGCAGTCCACTGACCATAGTTCTTTCTTAAGCTGTCCCAGAAAATCCCAGGAATCTCTTAAAAGGTGTGGAAATTTATTCAAGACATGTTTCAATTTCTTATCCACAAAGACCGCCAAATTGTGGGTTTTAGAGCCTGCTGCTGCCACAATAGGTCTAAAAGGTGGTTTGTTCAAATTTTTATGTATCTTTGGTATACCGAATATTACTGGAATTTTCGGAAACTTATTCATCAAAAAATCATACTCATCCCTAGTAATTCTCTGATCCATAAGATATTCATATAAGTAGCTATCAAGTCTACTATGTGAAATGTGTATTTCATTCCTTGAACATGGAGAATAGCTATCAACCTGGAATAAAATATTTTGCATATCATTAGTATAATCTTCACGGTTGTACAGTACAACCCCCCCACCTTTATCAGGTGTCATAATTCTGATCTTTTTGTCCTCCCTCAAGCTAACCAATAATTCTTTCTCCTTGGGGTTCAAATTGGCAAATACCCTTCTTTTTTTCCCCCGTATTTTGTATATATCCTCCTTAACTAGTTTTTCATATGTTGTAACTAACGGATGTAGTGGGGGGTTAAATGTACTACTTCTCTTCACAGTAACACTCGGTACCTCAAGATGAGTTTTATCTGAAAACATAATATTGAAATTTAACTATCTAAAATATATCTGTAAATCCACCAACACTTGACCTATATCAGGTATTTTAGTTGGGACAAATTTACATCCTCTGGAAAATAATGAAAATAAATCCTTAGTGACAGGTACATCTGAATAGTTATATATATTAAATGCATCCAAACTGTATAAAATGTTGTCCACACTTTGTATTTGAGTCTCAGAATCTACCATTTGTTGTGCCCGTAGGTTTGTTGCGCTGCCCTGCTGTAAGTTTTGTATACTCCTTGTCTGCAATTTGCTATTCTTTCTGAGCGTCTGGGTAATGGAAAATCCTGTGGGTCAACAAAACATTCTGGCTCAAATTCCTCAAAACCATCACCACTTGGTTCAAGAGTAAAATTGGAGCCCATTTTACCCATACCTCTCTTGTCATTACCACTTTCTCTATCATAAAAAAACAGTTTATCAGTGGGGTAAACTTGTTCTAATTTATACTGTTTGATATCCCTATCCAGTTTGTGGAGCTTTTTTTAAAAAATATTATCACATTTCTGGTCCACCCTGGAAATAATTTTACAAAACAAACTTTCATACTGGTCAAACAATAAATCAGATATAATTTGTTCATGTAAAAAATTCACTTCATCATGTAACTTTTGTTCCATTCCCTCATATAAAGAAACAGTTTTACCTAACAATTCTAAACCCCATCGATCAAACATATCTGTAAAACCCCTCACAATATCAGCATCATAGTATATACCATAAGGAAATTTAAAAACTCTCAGGCCTTATGGAACTAATTTTTGCTTGATATATTCATTTAAGTAACAAATTTCCATTTGGCACATCTTAAATTTGAACAACTTTTTTTCAAAACTGTATATCATGTCTTTAATAGAATTAAAGTCAAACTGTTTGTTTGTACTAGGTGCAAAAACACCTGTACTCCGCTTTGAATTTGGATCATTAAAAACAAAATGTTTCTGAAATAAATTACTGAAACATTCCTTCTTGTTTCTGATGGCATTTTCCTCATTACAAAAGCGAAAGTCACTTCTTTTACTGCCATTAAATTGTTCTCTACACCCTGGCAGTGCATTGTTAACGCCAGAATTAAAGTCAGAAAAATTATTGTCATTAGCCTTAGCACAAACAGTACCTGTATTGGAGCACTCTGCACAGCGAGTCCATTTGTTATTAGAAGCTTCAACCGGTGATGCCAAAATATCACCCTCAAAATGAACCACACAATTGTTGTTATTAGGTTTTTTAGAATGACCTGGTCCCACGCCATCCTCCGATGCAGAAGCACTGTTAGTATAGCAAGAGGGACATCCTCATCATTCCTCTTGATGTATTTGCGCCGTCATGATGACATCATCGATATTCATAAAGTGGCAATGTGATCCACAAGGCTCTAAAACAGGTATATTGTCCTTACTTGTAACATTGCCGTTTTTAGAGTTATGTGGAGGGAGAATAACTGAATCCTTGTTAGAATATTGTGAAAAAAGCTCGATTAACTTAGTTAATTCACCCTTTAGTTCAGCCACATCCTTCTTCAAGGATAAGATTTCAGACTGGCTGGAATCCATTATTGGAGAGAGGCTGAAGGGTTCCGGAGACCCCATAGCAACAACCACTAAACAAAAAACGAAATCCAAAAAGTAGTGGAAAGTGCTCAAAAACAAACCAAATCAAAAGAAGAGCACAGTGTTGCAGGTCCACGGATAATTTATTGTAGAAAACACATCCACAAATGAAATAAAACGTAATTAAAATCCGCAATGGTAGACATCCAAAATGGTTAAGCTCTTTCATCAAATAAATTGACTTCCTCAGAACACAATGACTAATAAAGTTCAGTTTTAAATACATGAATTCTAATTAGTCAGAAATGCAAAATGACCAATCATGTTCAATGACAGCTCTTTCCTCATGAATAAATATTTCCTCCTCATAAATAAGTTAAATACATAGTTGTTTAAAAAGAAAGAAAATAGCAATCTCATCATAAAATACACACACATGAATATTTCATTTCAATAAAAAACTTGTAATGAAAATATACACTACAATAATCTAAAATGTTACTACACTAAACCTGCCTTTTCTTTTAAAATAGGCATAATAGAGATATGTTCATTAAGCCCTGGGGGGGAAACAGTAGCCAGCCGCAGTTGCCACAATAATTCCTTTTTATACAAAACATTTTGCCAGTCCCCACCCCTGGCTTCAATGGTGACAAATTCTAATATACCAAACTTGAAAGACTGAAAATTACTACAGGTGACACTATGTTTAAACAATGCACTAGTATCTTTTTCATTTTTGATATCATACAAGTGTTCGTATATACTATTTTTCAGTTTTCTTTCCGTCTTACCTACATAAAAGGAAGAACAAGAGCAGCACTTAGCTATATATACAAGTTTACTTGAATCATAGTTGCCACTCATTAAAAAATATGGCTCTTGTTTTGATTGTCAAGAATAATAATATTATCTTTTAAAATATATCTACAATAGGAACATCTACCACAAGGTTTACTACCCCCTCTCTTAACCATGGTGTTGTTCAAAGTATAATCCTTCTCCAATATAGTCTTCATATTGTGTCCAACCTTGGTGGAAAAAATAGGTTGTTGGCCCAATATACGATATATTTCAGCATTGGTTCTAAAAATATTCCAGTTTTTTATTAGAGTTCCTTTTATGTAAGAATACAGGGGACTGTATTGTACCACACAGGCATGCTGGAAATCAGGTTTATCATGAACTTGGGTATCTTGACTTGTATCTTGACTAACAGGTTGGGATCCTAACCTACCCAAACCAAGCAATGGGGTATACACCTTGCCCCATTTATTTAAAACCTCTTCAAGAATAGGGTCAATAAAATGCACAGGATACCCTCTCTCTAAAAACATCTCCCTTAAATATTGAAACTCTGCTATAACATCATCTTTCCTAGTCGTCATTCTAACAACTCTTATAGCTTGACCCTTAATAATACTCTTTTTCTGATGTATAGGATGATGACTGGTGTAGTGCAAGTAACTATTACAGAAAGTCTTTTTACGATAAATTTTAGAAATAAAATTATCATGCCCTTTAATGATTATGGTGTCCAAAAAGCTAATTTCTTGGGAATGAAACTGATAAGTGAACTTTAAATAATCTGTTGTTTGATTCAAATACTGAACAAACTCAACAATAAATTCAGACCCACCAACCCACACAATAAAAATATCATCCAGAAAGTGACCATAATATTTAATATTAGAAAAAAAGTTGTTATTCTGAAAAATATACTTATATTCCCAACCCAGAAGCACCAAGTTAGCATACAAGGGTGCACACACAGCACCCATTGCGACACCTTTTAATTGTTGAAAATATTCACCTTCAAAAAATAAATAATTGTTCTCCAAAATGAGATTCATAAGCTCACATACCAACAGTACTTCATCTGAGCTCAAAAAAGAATGACAAAATAGGACCTCTTCAAAAAAACACAAACCTTCTGCTTTTGAGATACAAGAAAATAAGTCCTGAACATCTATAGTCAAAAGGACGCAGTCCACTGTCCATAGTTCTTTCTTAAGCTGTCCCAGAAAATCCCAGGAATCTCTTAAAAGGTGTGGAAATTTATTCAAGACATGTTTCAATTTCTTATCCACAAAGACCGCCAAATTGTGGGTTTTAGAGCCTGCTGCTTTAAGGACCTAGGTATATGGCTAGATTCAGCTATGAGTTTTTCTAATCATATCATCCAATTGGCTAATGATAGTTATAGAACTATAGGTTGTATAAAAAGATTTATAATGTCTAGGAAATTAAACATAATGAAGTCATTGTTTGTTAGTTACATTAGACCCAAACCTGAATATGGAATAACAATATAGAAACCCTATAGGAAAACAAGCATAAATAAACTGGAAAGAGTACAGCGGAAATATACTAAGGGCATTCATGGATGTGAAAATTATTATGAGCGACTAAAATATCTGAACTTATACAGTGTCACTTACAGATATTTAAAAGGAGATCTTATTCAGGTATATAGGGCATTTAGGGACAACTACCTCTGGGAATGTTTGGGGTTATCAAAAATTACTAGAGAACCATCTGATAACATATGCAGATGATTCTATAGGAATGAAAAGTGTACCAATTGGTTCTCTGACAGAGTAGCTGATGCTTGGAACAAACTGCCAAATTACATTAAAGCAAGTACTAGCTTAGATATTTTTAAGAACAGCCTGGACATTTATTATGGGAACAAGTGTTTTGGCATATTGGCTAGCTAGAAGGGCTTTAATGCCCGTGCTTGAAACATTTGTATGTATGTATGTATTCCTTTCTACTCTTAGACAGCAATTTCTTCCTGCTGTTGTGTAGCCTATTAATGACAGTTGTCCACCAGTTAGGTTTGTTTTCCCTTGAAGATCTTGCTTTGGTTCTATCATGTAGGGCAGAGTCAAAACAATTGTACATTTGCTGCTATAAAGCATCAGTGCATAACTCAGCAAAGGTGGCTGTGCCATCAGTGGAGGGACAGGCTATGAAGCTATTTATGCTGTCATGTAAGAGGTTGTAATTGGCCATGGAGAAGTTTTTTAGTTTAGTTGTTGCTAAGGGGGGGATCTTGTCTTATAGTTACTTCTAGGAGGCTGATTTGTGGTTAGATCTCACCAGGGATGACCACACACTGTAGGTGGTGTAGCGGTCCCCCATGTTGGTGAGCACCTGATCCAGAATGTTTGAGCCTCGTGCGGGTATGTCAAATATCTGGTTCAGGGGATTGGAGTTAATGAAGCCCAAGAGCCTGAATCCTCTACACCAGCTACCAAACTACTGAAAGAAAATTGAGTTTCAGTGCATTTTCAAGGAGTTGAATTTCAGTGGATTTTCAAGGAATTGTGAGCTTCAGGGGTAGAAAATTTACTGCTGCTTATGCTAAGTCTGTTTTTCAATGGTCAACTGTTTTTGTCATGCCTGCTTTTGATGCAGAAGGATTTGGGTTTTATTCCCACAGCCTGTAGATCAATTGCTGATACTGTGTTGTACTTAAGGGGATGCCCAGTAACTATGAACCTGTTGTTAGTTGCCATCAATTCCCTATTGCAATATTACCAGCTTACCATTTTTTTAAATGTAACATAGGCAATATATTCTTCAAGGGCAGCAGACACTGATTTTGTAGATAAAACACTGAAATATAAAGTTGTTTGCTGGCAGTAACATCTTCATTAGTTACAGATCTCTTTAATGTGGAATTATTCAGATGTGTTTTGCTTCTGCAGATATTGTGCATATTGACTGATACTGGCAGATTGTAATGACAGAAGTTTGAGTGGTCTTTTATGGTTGAAATATTCTGTAATGGGCAGTTTTGTCCTGATTGGGTCATATGTTTTGTTTCATTGCTTACTGAAAAAATGTTCAAAACTACAAATTTAAAACACACTTTAACATG
This sequence comes from Protopterus annectens, assembly GCF_019279795.1. Classification (NCBI taxonomy): domain Eukaryota; kingdom Metazoa; phylum Chordata; order Ceratodontiformes; family Protopteridae; genus Protopterus; species Protopterus annectens. The sequence goes on along the minus strand of NC_056733.1, from coordinate 1,655,744,544 downwards.
CGGTGCCATATTATATAAGGGATATAGTTTAATACAATCAGGGAGGTGAATCAAAGAATGCATACATGTATACATGGCCCTAAAAATGTTTGCATGGAGCCGATGGTTTAAAAACAGCCCAAAAGTAAACTTTATCTGCTACTGGTTTCAATGCTATTTCAATGAATGTGAGTTTCGAGGGCAGAAAAGTTTATTGTTAATGCTAAGTCTGTTTTCACTGTGAGACTTTATTGTTTTATTTAGAAAATGTATATCAATGTTTGCATTACAAAATTTGAAATAAAATTTTAAAATAACCAAATATCTGTAAACACTGTAGAAGCAAACAAGAAATTAGTATGTACACACTGAGAGGTTTGAGCAATGATTATGGTAACTAGAAACAATGAGTAATGGGACATTGGCATGACTGCAGGGTTGGGGGATGCTGTGTCCGTCCCATCGACCATAATCCAGTATTTTGTGCCCAGTGCCAACTGGCCCCCCAAAAAAGACATGGCAGAAGAAGAGCAAAATAAAAAAAAAATATTTCTTTTATTAAACTTTGATGCAGTTTCTGCCACACGCAATGAGCTGCAATATTCATTTTTGAACACGTGTTATATCAGCATTTATTTCTAAAAGTGCTTGTATGTACTGAAGAGCAATTGGAATCAGTCTACCATGCTCCTAACACTTTGCACCCAGGATGTCTGCCCCTTTTGCTCCACTCTACCATTGATACTGACTGTGTATAGTGAGACAGGCACAGACATTCAGCATAATGCAGAAATGACATTACAGCAAGAGGAGGAAATACCATGTTGCTTAAGACGTCTTTCTTGTGAACATCCTGAGCCCCCTGATGAACAGACCAGTCATTCAGAAGTACCAGTACCCACAGCCACACCTGTATATAGAGGTGCCAGGTGAAAATATCTTTCTCAGTTAGCTCTAGAGACACACAAGATCTTGACTGCCCAGCAACAGATGCTACTGCCACTGAGATTCAGGTAAAGATGGTTAGAGTGCTTAAGAGTATACATGTGGAAATAAACCAGAACATGGGAATGTTAGAAGCCAAGGAGAATGCCGTGAGAATTCTGACGAAGAATGTGGCTGCACACATGGCATTCATGTCACCCTCGATCGGCACACTAATATGAACTTACTAGACACACATTATGGACACAACTGAAAATGAAGGAAGGAGTGTTGACAAGCCATACTCTATGCACATCTTAAGAAATACTGCAGACATTCATGTGGATTCCTTGAAGTAGAAGGCAGTCAGGCCTCATCATACTTCGTTAGCAGTCAAGGTCTTGTCTTTCAGCAATATCAAGAGGAATCCCTGCATCTAATATATCCCACCAATGGAGCAACTCAGCATCATGCACACATGCTAGCACTTACTTGCAATCTCTGTGACCATCACCAACACTATCTTTAAGGGACATTATTTATGAAACCCTCCGGATGTAAGTTAAATTCTGAACATCGGTAACCCCTTAATCAGGTAAGTACAACATCAGTAAAACTGCAGTGAATTACTGAGAGTATAGCTCTATACGTTTTAATAACACTTGCTCCTTTAGACTCCAAACAAAAGTCTGCAAGTATAATGCCACTGACTATTGAACATTGTAGAAGTCATGATGTCTAATACCATATGATAATATATTTTGTTTATAATATGGGGAGAAATGTTGGTTTCATTCTGTTAGTTGATAAAGCACTATTCAAAATAGCTCACAAGTAGAGCTACATGCATCAAGTATTATCTTTATAAATTTACACTGCCATAAAATGAATCTCATAATGTATAATTCTGGACTAGATGCTGCCTTTTTCTCTCTGCTGCCATGTAGCAAGTTAGATCCAGCTGGAGTGTTTGCCAAGCTGCTATTGTGAGCTGACCAATATCATTATCAGCACTGGCTAGACAAATGATAGCAGGAGATGCATAGCCATTATCACTGGTTGGCCATGGCAGTTGCTTATCATTCCTGTGCATGATCATGTTATGTGGAATGCTGCAGGCCTATACTGAGTAGATCCCAGATTGATTCATGCAATGGACATGCTTTTTGAACTTTGAGAAGGCCAGATACTTGTTCGGTCACTTTCTTTGCTGAGGAGAGAGCAGTTTTAAGGTTCTCCTCACTAGCTCCCTATGGGTTACAGACTGGCTTCATTAGCAAAGGTTCAAGTGAGTAGCCTGTATTACCTGGAAAACAAAACAATGATGGGGTAACATAGTAGAGCATGGGGTAGTTAATCAATACTATTTATGTTACTACACAGATGCAGAAATAATTATAGGTAACAGCATTAGAATTGTTTACACTTACCGATTAGATGACTATGAGGAATTCTACTATGCAGGAAGAGGTGGTGCAGTGAGCTTGTGTGACAAATGCGAGAATTTGGGGCACTGCCAGGATGCAGTGCTGACCTTTGGTGATGCAAACCCATGTATCACATACTGCCTAGTAGTTGAAACAATGGTAGCCCTCCCTTTTACAGTATTGCTACATTCATCCATTATTAAGTTTGGGCCCATATGATTATAATCTGCCACAACTCAGGAAAGTGTGTCATCCCATATAATGCATGCATGGAATTGGTGCTGTCCTATAGTGACACTGGAAATAGAAATAAAAATCCACATATGCCAGGAGAATGTCTAGGAAATGCTGCAGTATCCACATGACAGAAGTCTCTAAGATACCCAACATGTTGCCAGTTTGTCTCTGAAATATTCCTTTGGCAAGTATAGTGGGGGAATACATTATATGGTATTTACAAGTATAGGAAAGCCACACATTGCCAAGTTCCTATTTGTGGGCTGTACAAGCTCAGTAAAGCCCTTATAATAACCCTAACTTCTATAAAACTGTCAAATAAATCCTGCTGGCAAAAATTAGGTTGAGTTATTTTTTGCCTATGCCTCACGTGGTGAATGGTGCTTGGCACAGAACATTTCAGTGAGACTGAAACAAGCAACTCACACATGGAAGCAGCTAGTCTTGTAGTTAAACTGGGTATTTTGACAAGCACAATGGAGCATACTGGCGGAACATATAACCATAAAAAACAACACTCTACCCTGGTCAAAATCAGACACAGCACAATAAGGATGGAAAAGTCCACAGTCCTGTGTAATAAAATTTATGTTTATTCCCAAGATGCAATCCAACAACTGGCCACAAAAGCTAGTACAAAATCCAATGAATAGCAGCAGTAAATGGTAAGCGCTTTCGTCCACGTAAATCGTGGACTTTATCAAACCGAAGTGCTTCACCATTGTGACTGTTTAAATAACACCCCCAATTAACACAATCAATTAAAATAAACTGATGTTGATTTAACAATCTCTAATACACATTGAGGTACACACCTGAGGTACAGGCAAACAAGGGAGGACTGTGGCTTACCAAGTTCGCAGATGATTGCAAACTGGGAGGCATAATCGACTCACCAGCTGACACAAGCATCCTCTAGAAGGGCCTTATAGAGACAGATACCTGGTGTCAGAACCATGGCCTCAAGCTAAATGCCAAAAAGTGCATAGTCATCTCCTTTGGGAAAAACAAAGTGCCCACAAACTACCACATAGGAGGTAATCCACTAAGTACGGAAGAAGTAATTAGGGATCTGGGGACCCAAGTTGATAGTAACCTCTCCTTTGACAATCACATTGCCAAAGTGGTTAGAAAAACCTTCTATATAGCTCACCTAATCACAAAAGGGTTCACATCTAGATCAAGAGAGGTCATTGTGCCCCTCTACTCATCACTCATCAGGCCCATAATTGAGTACAATGCCCCATTTGGGATGTACCTTACCCGATACCTGAAACAGCTGGAGAGACCTCAAAAATACCTCACCAAGAGGATCGGGGGCCTCATGCAGATGCCCTATGCAGCTCGACTAAAGAAACTCCAGCTCTACTCAGTTTCTTATTGCCTACTCAGAGGCGATCTCTGCCTGACGTACAAGGCCATGTCTTACCCGGAATTGTTGGACATGCTCCACCTCAAGAAAACCAAATCGATTAGAGCTACACGCTCCAGGGATTTAAACCTTAGCACAACAATAAATAGGACATGCTGGAGGGATAGATTCATATCCCAAAGGCTTCACTCACTCTGGAATAGAATCCCAGTCCATGTTAGGCAGAGCCCCTCGCTGACCCTCTTCAAGAGAAATCTTGAGGAGTGGATGGGAAATCATAAATTCACTCCTGGGATCACTTCTATGGCCCTGCTGGACAGAGGCTCAGGAATCTAGTCTAAAAGGAAGGCAAAAGCCAACACATTCTGGTTAGGCTTATAAATGCCCTAGGGAAGATAGCCTAGTATCTACCTATGGACCTATGAACCTATGAACCCATCGAATACATACATAAAAACATTTACATTGTACAATATAAAATACATTTAAAAGATAGCCCATTATCATCAGTAAATTACAACATAATTTATGTCAGTGCTTTATCTTTTAAAACAGGTACCAATGAAAGATGTTCATTGATACCCGGTGGGTAAATTGCTCTTAATTTAAATTGCCATCTGACCGCACTATTACAAATCCTATTACCCCAGTCCCCTCCCCTGGGGTCCTTATAAATAATTTCTAAAATCCCAAACGTAAACCTAGCTTGTCCAGTACAAGTCAGGCCTGTAGTTAAACTGGGCATTTTCCTGGACTACAAAGTAGACTAAAAAGGCATGGATTTGTGTTTTATAAACCTTATGTGCATGACACAGGTCTATATCACTTAATCAAATCTCATACTATCGAACCATTTTTAGTCAAACACCTTTAAATCGAACTTACAAAGAAGTGAAACGACTTTTCAGCAAAGTTTTTCCTAGGGCAAAACAACGTTGGACCAAAATATGGAATTTGCTCTTTTCCCCACTGTACTACAATCTCGGAGTTGGTATATTTAGTTAGGGGGGTATGGGGGGTGTGGGGGGTGTGGGGGCAAAGCCCCCCCTGGGTAGGTTTAAAGTTTTATGTTTTTTTCCATGGTCGCTAGGGTGGCCTACCATTGTTTTGAACTAGGAAAAACTTCAATGAAAAGGCCATTTGCTTATTTGTGAGTTTGATTAAAATGGGTTTGATGAAGAGGGGCTCGATGATGTGAGATTCAGTTAAGTGATATAGACCCACACGACATGGATACACATCAAAAAGGGATTATAAATCACAAAAGGTGGGAAAAGACACTCATTTAAATAAGAAAGTCATAAAATCTTCACACGTTTCATTTAAATATCATTATTCCATTGTCTGTATAAACTTTCTCAATTACCTGCTAAGGTGCAGCTTGTGTCTCTGAACTGCACTTGAGCTGAACTTGTGAGTGACCTGAAAACATACCTGCTTTGCCTATACTTAATGGCTATGAACGGCACCCATACTGCCTATGCCATTTTGTAACATTTACATGTGACTTTTACAGTGATGACCTACATCTAGACTGAATGGAAACATGAAATTGTACAGATTATCTTTCCTTTTTCTCCAGGAAAATTTTAGGGTATCTGGTGAGTAACTTTTCATTGCACTTTGCTATCATTCCTCCTATTGTACTAGCACAAGAAATATGGCCAAACTAGAAATAATGGGGGGAGGGTCAAAGGACAAAATATAGGCACATTGTTTTAATTATTACACTTACAAACAGAAAATTGCAAGAACAACATGGTATGCATCTGTATAGATTTTGTAGAGGATATGCAGACTGAAACTCAACTGTCTGTCATTATATAGTGACTTCGGTCCTCAATGATTTGCCAGAAAACCACAAACTGTATGAGGAACAGATGAAAAATGTAAGGCAAATATCTGAGCATTCTGTCAAAATCTATACAAATGAGAGGTATGTTTGCTATAAGCATTTTATATAACTCTCTGTTTTTCTCCAGTATTACTACATTATAGAACCAATTATTATACTGATATAAACTTATATATAGTCATTTCAAAATTTGTATCTTATTTCATATAAGTGTATGGAAAAACATTGCTTCAGGGCTGGCTTTACGTATAAGTAAAGTAGGCAACTGCATAGGGTACCATACTTCTTTACTATTGTGGTGCTCTCTTTCCATTTGCTTATTTATTTATTTATTTACTTACTTACTTACTTACTTACTTATTACAGTAATACTTCTTTTCTCTAAAAAATAAATAAATAAAGAAGGCACCCCAGTCAAACAAAAATATACCTACAACATGGTCTGTGCTCCAAGGGGCAGTGATCCAGCTGACTTGAAAACAATCAAACCAGTTTACTTAAGATTCATCCTGAATACTGTGAGGTCATGGGAGTAGAGATCTTACAACATCCAAATGTTGGTGTGAAGCCACCTGAAGGAGGTCTTTCTTTATTTTTTTATTTACAAAAAATAAATAAAATTACTGCCTTTCCAGCTCTATAGAGCTCTGGACATAACATGGTAAGATTTATTAAGTGTTACTACTAGTTTTATGTTGACATTTATCAACCAAATAGCTTTATTCAGTACTTCTGGCTTTGTTTAGAAAGTTGAGGTATGCATGTGTTACTACTATTTTAATGTTGCCGGCAGTGTTTAATCTGATTTTTTTGGCAACATTTCTGGCTTTGAGGGTTATTTGGGCACTTGAGATGAGAGGAATGGTGTGATGAGATAAATGCTATTCTTACTTTCTACAGTGATGCTGGCAGAGATCAGCCAGAATTTCGTTTAGGTCTTCATTGGATCAAACAGTTGGAAAGAAGCTCTAAAGTGCACCTCAAGCATTTATAATCCCATGGCTTCTGTGTGCATAGTAGCCATCCAGCTTAATTTAGTTTTTAGAGGTTAGTACTGGTCTGTTAGGATGTGGTTAAAGGAGGCGGGAAAAGCACAAACTTGAAGTGATAGACTGCATTTCTTTCTTTGATGATATTTTTGTTCAGGTGATCACTGGTTGAAAAAGTTGTTTAAAAAAAACCCCTAAAAATGCATCTCAGAGCAACATGAAATCCAATGGCTTCTAAAGGCCTAGTGGCCCTCAGATTCCTGGCTCAATAAATCAATTTTCACTGCAGCTATTACTCTGTAGTCTTGGTCAGTTAGAAATGTGTTGAATGAATGCAGGGAAAATCAACATCAAAGAGTAATAATTAATTTCATTCCTTAATCAGGATTTTCATTTAGGCCACTATTGGATGAAAAGGTTGTTTAAAAAGCTCTAAAATGCATCTGAGAGCATCCAGATTCCTTACAACTTCTGAGGGCCTAGCTGCTGCCAGACTCTTATATTAACACAATAATTTCTACTACAGTTATTACAATGTGGTCTTGGTCAGGAAAGATGTAAGAAAAGGCTGCGGGAAAAATACAAACTTGAAGGAAAGACTAAATATTTATTTCTTTGATCATGTTTATTGTTCAGATAATCACTGGATGAGAAAAAGTTTAAAAACTCTAAAAATGTATCTCAGAGTAACTTTAAATCCAGTGGCTTTTGCGAGTGCTAGGCCCCCCCATAGCCACAGCTTAATACAAAAAATTCCACTGCATTTATTACAATGCAGCCTTGGACTGTTAGGATGTGCTGAAAGGATAAAAGAATGACCAAAGATGCAAAGACTAAATTTCTATCTTTGATCATGTTTGTTTTTCCAGCAATAAATAGATAAAAAGGTTGTTTACCAAACTTTAAAATACACCTCAGAGCCCGGCTTAATGCGGATGTTCCTTTCTCAGTAGTTATAGTGCAGTGTTGCTTCAGTGTAGAATGAATGAATAACTTCAGGACAAAAATGAAGAGTAAACCAAACTGTGAAGAAAAAAAGTAATCTGTTTAGTGTGAGAAGGCCAGGATGCGTTGGGCAGTGGTGTGGCACCAGGAGGCTTTTTACTTAGGGTGCCAGTTTACATAAGGCTGGCCATAAGACTGGCCATATGTTGCTTCTACAACTGGTTTCTGATTTGCTTTACTTCCTCTTCCTTTTTGTTTAGTGCATTTTCTTTAGTACCAGCTCAAGGTATAAGAAACATAATTTTCTGCAACAAACAGCAATAAATCTTGATTCTACAAACTATATTTTCAAAAGATACATTAGGCAGCATAAAAGTTCTTAAAACGATTTGACTTAGTTTGCTTTCAGTGCTTAATTTCCTTTAAATGTTAAAGATTTTTCTGAACAAAAGTGATAAAACCTCAGGAAAATCAGATATGAAAAATATACCAACATGAATAAAGACAATGAATTCAGTCAGAAGCGGCTTGCATGTGGTATTAAATTCATGAATAGTCATTTATAGATAACCAGATTCTTTGTCTTCTTGGCAAAAGATAACTGATACAGTAAACAAGCGTATTTGTTCTTTGACAGTTATACTCTTGCACATATATAACTTATCTGGTTATGCATCAGTTTTCTCACTTAATGTACTTGTGTAAGTCAATGAAATAATAGGCATATAGATATTAATTTTTAGTACTTGTCTAGTAAGTAGATTTCTAACATACTTTAGTTTCATTTATTTTTCTATGTATTGCCTCATAAAACAGAAATAATGATACTTATTTTTTTTCCATAATTTAAATTTTTATTTTTTTCTTCTTCAGTGGTTTCCCACAATCATGTTCATTCTTTGCACTTTCTTGAAACTGAGGCAAACATAACTTTATTTATCAGGGAGTCTTTACTTTATGACTTCTCTAACATTTAACATCTACTGTATTAACTGAAACAAATATTTAAGTGCAGTTTTGATTAGAATTTCTGGGGAAAGATGATTGAACTACCTATAATATGATTATAAGAATTACTGAGAAAGCTAAAAGAGCTGTAATAGCCATAAGGCGAGACTAATGTCATTTTCATTAGATACAAAGTAAGATACAGTTAAGAATAAGAAACAGAGTTTATAAAAAAATAAAGTGGCCAGCTACTAGGAAAACGTTGCCAGAGGTAATTATTTTTCTATGAATGTTTAATGGGACAATATACAACATTGTTTGTTTGAATTTAATTGTCTGTTTACTTATGTTTTATATCATTGACAATTCCTTGAACAGGGTAGAAAACTGATCCAGAAGGCTATTTTCATCCTCGTCATGGGAAAAGCGAGTACAAAGTAACAGCAGATAAAGAAGAAGTTTAAAGTGCAGATGAAGAGTACAGAAACAATGTTAAGTATACAAAACATAACAACACAGCAGAAATGTGTCTAACATTAATTAGTCTAATTAGTCTATTTAATGCAATACCCAGCATGGAAGAACAAAACAACACAACAGAAGCCTTTCTAACAAAGGGGGATTCTAACATTAATGCATATATGAGTCTATTTAAAGAGCTATTGTAGGTTAATTTAGGTTGTACTGTTACATAGGATGAAAAGGATGATAGCTGAGAACAGGTAGAACAGTGAATAAAGTGCAATAGAGAAAGATGGGTGAAATGACTGTGGTAAAGTATTTATAATATGAATATGAGATAGATGAAGAAGAGAGAGAGAGAGAGAGAGATAGGGGTTACTGTAACATGGATGCCTTAACTTATGACGTGACTGTACAGCTGGAGGACACTGTGAGTATAATGGAGATTTGCAGCTAAGTAATGCATTGACAGCAAAGTATATGCAAGCAGTTCCTGAGAGTAAACCTTTCTAGAGCTGATAACTAAAACTAAGGAAGAAACTGGGAACAATGGCTATGTCGGAGGTACCACTACTGAGAAACTGTGGTTGGTGTAGTGGAAGTTTGTGTCTGAAATGGACAGGAAAGTACAGTATTGTGAACTGATGATATTGGATGTGGATCTTTGAGATAGCTGGCTGGAACCAAAAATGAAGGAATCTTGGAATAAAAGTTAAAGGAGGAGAATGCACATTTCAGTTATGGATAATCCTTTTGCCTTAAATAGTATTAAACAGTGATGTTTTATTTCTGTGAAATAATGCAATAAATCTCCAGATCTGGCTAGATAGAGTTTGCTGAACTGAATGCTTCTTTTCCGAGTCTTTGGCAATAATACGTAGCCCATATGCAAACTTTGCTAGAAAAACACCTTTTTCAATTAGTAGTCTACTTTCAGTGGCAGAAAGTGATATATATCTATATTTATATCTATATGTATATCTATATCTATAGATATATATGCATGTGTATGTGTGTCTATTGATACAGACACACAGACACAGACACACACACACACACACACACACACACACACACACACACACACACACACACACACACACACACACACACACGTGTGAAGACAGTTTGGTTTATTATTAAATAGAATTAAATGTATTGTGTCTGCATTCTCTGATTAATTCCCGTTTTGTGTTTCAAATTCTGGATTATTTGGTTCATGTAGTTGTTTTTGGTTTTGCTGGAGTTTGATGTATATATATATATATATATATATATATATATATATATATATATATATATATATATATATATATATATATATATATATATATATATATATATATATATACAGATGGTTCAGAAAAGTAGGTACAGAGCACCTCACTGGCTCTCTTCAAGAGAAATCTTGATGAATGGATAGGAAATAGAAAATTCACCCCAGGGATCACTCCAGTGGCTCTACTCGACAGAGGCACTGGGAACTACAGTCAGATGGCACAATGCCAGGGTAATCCTATGGGTTAGGCTTGTAAAAGCCCCAGGGCCATTAGCCTAGTACACACCTATGAACATATGAACCTATGAAAGTGAAATTTAGGGACTAGTCTAGTCAGATGCCAAGGTACTTAAAGTATGTTGTGGTTTCTAAATGATCTTTGATATTATACGTTTTGGCCAGTTTTGTAAAACTGTGGAGAGCTTTTGTCTAGTGATGAAGAGCATGCTTATAGCTTTCATTTTGGTCTTCATTGTAAGGTTATTATGGTAAAGCCATAGTAGCAGTTTGTTTGGGGTTTTTTTTAAGTTGTTTTTTAAAGGAATACTAAGAGATGTAGGATTTGTAAATGATCTTGTTGCCTGCTTACATAAAGATATGGGTTTTGTTTTATGTGAGGCGTTGGGAGGGAATTTATGAATAATGAGAATTGTATGGACGAGAAAAGTGATCCTTGAGTTTCTCCTTTGGCTAATGCATTTTATATATATATATATATATATATATATATATATATATATATATATATATATGTATATATATATATATATATAAATATATATATAAAGAGAGAGAGGGAGAATAATTTGAAATATCTATCGGTCTATAACAAAATTCTGGAACCAGGGGAGGTATTCTTTACTTACACCTTAACTAAGAAGGAAGTGAAGGAGTAATAAGTGATATGCAATTTCAAAGGCCTTGGTAAGGTCTATGAAAACTGCACCAGTGATGTGTCCTTTATCCATGTACCTTAGAATATTGGCAGCTAATATGGAAGAGCATTCATGGTGTTTTTACAAGATCAAAATCCAGTTTGGTGTGGCGAGATATTGTTATATTTTTAATGTAGTCTGTGAGTTGAGTGAAGATGACAGAAGAACAGCAACTGGTCTGAAGAATTTTGTGTTTTTGTGCTAGAAATTTGTAGTAGAGATTTTCACTGTCTGTCTTCCATATTGTGGGAGGAGTGTTGTTTGAAATTCATAAGATATATACTGTAGGTGAAAGAGTGCTAGTGTAGTTTGTCCTTTACAAGTAATGATGAAGCAAACAAGCAGATTATTTCAACCAGAGGGGCATCTCAAGTTGTTTGATCTAAATGTTTAAGGCTATCCTTGGTGTTTTTCATTTTCATTTAAGTAGAATAGAGACACACTTCTCATGGCTCACATTATAGGAGACTCCATTATAAGACATTGATGTCCCTCTATTCAGACTGAACAAGGGGAAGGTAACAGTTAGCTGCTTATCTGAAAAGATGAAGCAATTGCAACTTATGTCAACATATGAAGGAAGGTGAGAAATTAATGGTAGTAGCTAGAAATTTTGAGATTAGTTTGAATAAACCTTATAATTGTTGGTCGAAATATGTAGTGTATATATTGCATTGTGTGAATTATGTCCAGCATTTTATATAGGAAAAACCATTAGAGAATTCTATATGCGAGTGAATGAACATATAAGAGCTGTCGATAAGATGGATGTAAGTAATGCCTTGGCTAAACATGTAAAACAAAAACATGTGTGAGGAAAAATATAAGGCATTATTTAAATTTGCAATAATTGATCAAGTGAAGGTTTTGACTATAGATATGATACAGAAGATGAACTTGACTGGAGAGAATAATGCTGGCAAATAAGATTAAATGCATGTGTATACCCTGGTCTTAATGACAGGGAGAATTTTAAAATTGTTTTGAGAAGAAAAGGGTTAATACACTGACTCCTTGAAGTCACATGTTGGGGTTATTAAGTGTTTAAATGAGCTGGTTTATGATGCAACTTGGTCTGATGAAGTTCCATGAAGGGAATGAAAGGGCTTACCAATTGTTTTATATTTATTTTGTGTAATAAAGTGTTTTTTTAGTCACTTGATTTTTATTTATTAAAATTATTTTATAGTTGGTACACTGATTTTAAAACTTTTTTTATCATTATTTGAATTTTCCTTCACTACACTTCACTATAAGGTAGATATAAAAATGTGTTGTATAATGTGTAGTTTTTCCCCACTGCTTTCCTTTCTGTGGAAAAGTAATTTATTCCTTCACTATATACTGCTTCTTGAGAATTTTTGTATCTCAATATTGTTGTATCAGACTGATGATGATCAAAACCATCTATATCTTTATCAAGCTAAGAAGTTGAGTAGGTAAAACAATCACTTATGCTGTGCTCAATGCTACCCTTTTAAGTTTTTTTTTTTAAATAGTAGACATAATAGCAGAAATAGACACAGTTCCATGGAATGTTGTAGAAAAGGTATCAATTTACCTGTATTTATATTACAATATGAGCAGGTTGGTTGAAAGTTGCCACTCAAACCCACTCTCTTTAACAATTTTTGCGCACTGATTTGATACATAAGATAGCTTTTAAAACCCCTTCCAGGCCCATGGAATCATATATTTGACTTTTCTACACAGCTGACTGACCATGGACTTACTATATGTTCCTTTTATGGGGAGGGGAGTTGCAGTACGCTTGTCTCCTTGCATAAATTAAGCTTTTATACCTGACTGTTCCACAGCATTGCTATATTATATGAGACTATTTCTCCAAACTATCAACAGATACTATTTGAAAGCACATATGACGTGCAGCGCTGTTCTAAGTCAAAAGCCACAATGCCAACATCTATTGGGAGAAGAGTACTTTTGGCACCATTCTGTCAGATTTAAGCTGTTGGACACAGCTGTAATTATATGTTTGTCCTCCATGTGCACTATGTTGCAGATGCAGTGCAGTAGCTGTGCGTTGGTTATGCATGGACACTATGTTGCTGTATTGCCATAATAGATTTGCTTTTGTCCTGCATGCCCATAACTTTGCAGAGAAATTGCTGTAACTGCTGGTTAGTGCTGCATGTGTACCATATTGCACAGATACTGCTATAGATGTATGATGATCCTGCATGTGCACTAAATTTCAGAAGTACTGCTATCCCTATCTTTTGCTCATGTATTACACTATGTTGCAAAGGCATAGCTGTAGCTATATAATGGTCTTGCATATGTGCCACATTGTAAATATACTGCCATACTTGCTTGTCTGTTCTGTAGTTGCACTATGCTGGAGTTACACTGCGAAATCTGTAAGTTCATCCTGCATGTTCACCATGCTGCAGGGACACTGTTTAATCTGAGTTTTGCTCTTGCACATGTACCATGTTGCACTGACACTGGTGCGTCTTGGTCCTGCATGTGTACCATATTGCAAAAACACCGATGCAGTTGTATGATAGTCCTGGGTGTGCGCAGCATTTAAGAGATACTACTGAATCTGAGTATGGCCCATGCATGTACACCATGTTACAGGAATACTTATGTAGTTAAATGGTTGTGTGGCATGTGTACCACCTTGCAAACATACAGCTGTATCTGCAGGTTGTTCCTGCATGTGCAACATATTACATTGACACTGTTGCATCTCTGTGTTGGTCTTGTATTTGCACCATATTGCAGAGATGCAGCTTTAGTTGTGTTTTGGTCATGCACGGTCACCATGTTACACTGACATTGCTGTAGCTGCTTGTTGGTTTTGTATGTGCACCACATTTCAGAGAAATAGCTGTACCTGCAAGTTGGCCATACATGTACACTACATAGTAGAGATATTGCTGTAGCAGTGTGTTGGTCCTGCAAGTGCACCATTTTGCAGGGACACTTCTCTATCTATGTTATGGTCATGCATGTGCACAATGTTGCAGATACATTGGTATACTTGCATGTTGGTTCTGCATATGCAGCATATTGTAATATACACACACAGCTTTTTTTTCAGGGGGCACACATTCATCTGTCTGTGTCTACTTTACTTTTTCATCCTAGGAGATCAGGACACAAGAATATGATAGTTTAAAGATGCACAGCCTTGAAAATCTGTGTAGATTGTGCACTTGGTGCTTGAGCCTTAATCCAATGCATTATACAGAACAGCAACACTTTGCATCCTACATATGACTAGCTCAGCAGACATCAGTTATCTATATGAGACATCTGGCAAACAGCTTATAAAGATGCACGAGACAGTGGGCAGGAGACAGCCACATTTAGTGCAGATCACAGAGCTAAAGTAGCATGCAGGAGTTGAAAAAACAGTTCATAAAATTTCTGAGCTGAGTTATCCTAATTTTGTTTTTCATTTCAGCTTTATACTCTTGACTCCTAAATCATCATACTACTTTCAGCCCCTCTTTGCATGTCAGTACACTTATGTAACTGTTATTCTATGTACGTTTTGTGTAACATGTGCATGTTTGTTTATCCATGCACATGTATTTGTGTGATTATTCTGAATGAGATTCCTGTGTTCTTCTGTAACACTGCTGGTCTTCCTAATTGTTCTTCCATACAACCACTGTGTTTATTATCTGCAGTGTAATTCACTTTAGATAGGCATTATTTGTGCACTGTATAAGTATGGCTGACCTGCAGTAACACAGCAATTCATGCTCTATTGTTTAAGTGCATATATGTTTATGGAACTAGATAACATAACAGACTGCATGCTCATCAGTGCCAAGTATACACTACCTGAGCCTCTACTTAAACTGTTCAACCTCTACCTATCCCTTGGGTCTGCACCTTATGTCTGGATAACAACTACTGTGTCTCCTCTAGGCAAGGATGGCCTCTCTACAGATCAAGGTAATTATAGGTGCATCTGTCTCACCAGCCTTATATGCAATGCCATGGAATGTACCAGAGAAGAACACAGTTATGCAGGCATGGACAACATAACTTATCTATACCGCAACCAGCTTGGTTTTGTAAAGGGCAGGTCCTGTCTCCTGTACTTAGTAAACTTCTTTCAATAGGTTACAGAGGATATTAACAGTAGTCAGTCTGTGCCCAGTGTGCATCTTTTTCTGGCCAAGACTTTTGGAATATAAATATAAAATTAGAGAAACTCATTGTAAATCCCTATGTAACTTACTTGCTTGTAAATTGGCTATACAACAGAATCCAAGTAGTGAAAGTAAGTTGCTGGTACCATCTGTAACTAGTGGGGTACCACAGGAATCAGTGCTTGGCCATTTCCTTTTTGGGATATATTTTCTAGCCTTTGAAGTCAATATCCCTGAAGTGTGGTTAAACAAGTTTGGTAATGGCTGCAAGTAGAGCACTATTATTCTTTCATCCATTGATATTAATCTATTTTAATGAGCCATGGAATATGCACATATCTGATGTACTGAAAACAGACTGAAGCTAAATGCAAAAAAAGTGTAGCACAGTAGTATTAAACAAAACACGCTGCTGCTGCCTATTATTTTATAAGTGACACTCCTCTTCAATCAAAGATGGTCATTAGATGCCTGGGTACGTATCATCATGTCTCCACTATAGTCAGGAAATCCTTCGATCTCCACCACTTCTTGAGATCAAAAGAAGTAATCTCACCAGTGGACTGCTCTCTTGCCATATCTTTCAGTGTATACAGTGAATTCATTGGTTTGTACAAATCCAGAAATACTGTTCCACCAGAAAGGTCCAGTGATTTTTAACTAAATATCTGACTAACTAAATCAATAAATAAAATAATGATGTTAAATCCTTCAACTATTCTGATAGTCTAGCACAGCCTTCCTTATAATCAACAGCCTACCAGTTGCTCTAAGGTGACGTGAGTCTTGCTTTTTGAGCTGGAAAGACTCAATCCTATCTGACCCATTTTTTTTCACAAATCCAGGAGCTTAGAAATAAGCATACCAGGGATCAAAATTTCCACCAACAAATAAATAAACTCAGGGTACAAATAGGTTTATACCTATGGAATAAGTGACCACTGCAGGACAAGCAAAATACAACTATGTAGCATTTAAGGCTGGATAAGATGGATGGCCACAAATGTACAGCAGGGTTACACAGTACATCCCTACTTCATTTGGGAGGTGAATACTGTTAGGTGCTCATCATGGTTGGTAAGAACGTCTAAGTGTGCTCACTTAAAGGCGCATATGGCTAGACATCTTAGGATGCTTATGATTACATGCTTGGTATTGCTGTGAGGTTCCAATTATCAGACACCTGGTGCACCCAACCATATTAACACTGCTACGTAGGTATCTCCTAGGATTTGTTCATGTACAACTCACTGTCATTGAGTACTGAGTGTAGTCTGTGTGTATTTTTTATGTGTGTGTCTGAATCTAATAGTTATGCAGATTACTGTGCTATTTTTAGTTTATTTACAAAGTTATCCTAACAAAAATACAGATTCTTTGAGTAGTGTTCAAAATAAGGAAACTAACACAGTACACACAGTACAGCATCAAGTACAAAGCAGAGGAAATAATAAAAGGCCTGTTAGAAAATTAACCTTAGTTATTAAAAAAATAGCTAAAGTCTTTCATATGGATTCAAACAGGGCTACCTCCAGCAGTAAGCCCTAACACAGCCATTTTCCACTGGTGGTACCTATTTCTGTTTCATAGACTGTCTTGTTGCACTGATTATATGTGGTCTATAGAAACATAGCAGCTGGCTGTCCCGTCAGCTTGCAAAAATGGTAATAAGGCATTCTGGGATATTGAGTCATGTTAAGGAGTCATATGATCTCTCCCAGAAGTATCTGCAGTAAATTATATACTCAACCAAGTGAAACCATAAAACTCCTTATCTGTGTAAATCATCATTAACTGCATTAATTAAGATGGCCAAAAGTTTCAGTTCACCCATTACCTTCTGAGTGAGAGACCACATTATAAGTCAGTACTGTGGAGTTTAATGGAGAAGTAGTGACTGTAGATTTTTGCATATGAATATGTTTGTGGCAGGGTGTGTGCATGTATGCAGAGATATAAGTGATCTCAGTTGAGTGTGTGTGTGTGTGTATGTGTGTGTGTGTGTGTGTGTGTGTGTGTGTGTGTGTGTGTGTGTGTGTGTGTGTGTGTGTGTGTGTGTGTGTGTGTGTGTGTGTTTCTGCATGTGCATGTGCATGTTTGAAAGTGTGCATGTTTGAATGTGTGCAAGTGTCTGGGGAATGAACAATGAGGGGGTGCCTGTTCCAAAGTAATGCATGGGCCACTAGTGGTGATTACCACAGCAACAGACTTATTAGCTTTTGTGGTAAACAGACAGCAATCCAGAGACATGAAAATTATTTAATAATACGATATTTTTCCTCATTGTTTCTAATGTGTCTCTGAATTCCTGTTTTTCACAATCAAGTTAAATGACCTATTTTGCTGCAGTAGTTAACATGTTTAGCTGTGTTCATAAGATCATAGGAAGTTACTAGGTTATTGCCCCTCAGGCCCTTACAAGCCTAGCCAAGAATTTAGCCCTTGTTCTGACAAGTCAGCAACTGATGTCCCTGTTCAGCAGGTTCACAGGTGGAATCCCAGGGGTGTATTTCTCATCCAGTAATCCAGGTTGCACTTAAAAAAAGGTTAATGAGGTACTCTGCTTGATGTGGACAGGGAGTCTATTCCACAGAAGAGGGAGTCTCTGGGACACAAATCTGTTCTGCCAACAAGTCCTATTGTTGTCACAGACCAGGTTGAGGTTGTGCATGTGGGTTACTCAAGCGGAGCTTGACTTACAGATATGTAGCATTCCAATCAAGGCAGGATCTGAGATTGCTTTGTATGCCATACAGAGGTCACCTCTGAGGAGTCTGTAGGAGACTGAGTAGAAAAACAGGGCATGATTGAGGCCCTGGATTCTCCTGGTGAGGAACCTCTGTGGTCTCCCCAGCTGCTGCATGTACTTTGTGAGGTACATGCCAAAAGGGGCATTGTACTCAGTAATGGGTCTTGTAAGGAAAGAATACAGGGATGTTCTCACTACCTTGTTCCTGGATGAGATACCCTTACTAATGAAGTAGGCCATGTAGAAAGTGTTCCGTACAATGGTGGCAATATGGTGGTCAAAAGTCAGTTTGCTATCAACCTGGGTGCCCAAGTTCCTCACAACTGATTGCGTGCTTAGGACCTTGTTGTTAATGGGATAATTTGTGGGGACATCATTCTATCCAAAGGGGATGATGATGCATTTTGTGGCATTCAGTTTGAGGCCTTGTTTCTGGCATCAGTCATTTGTTTGGGTGAGACTCTCTTGGAGGATGTCCATTTCACTAGGGGAATTGATGATTGTGCCCAGCGTGCAGTCATCTGCAAACATGGTCAGCCATAGCCCAATGGTTTTGGCCTGCACCTCAGAAAAGTATATCCCAAATAACAGAGCCCAAGACCAATCCCTGTGGTACACTACTAATTATGGATCTACTACTTGAGGTGGCTTCCCCTATTTTGACTAGGTGGGTTCAATCAGTGAGCAGTTTACTAACCAGACTGATGCCTAGTTGAGAGAGTTTATCTATTATACCTGAGTGGGATATAGTATTGAAGGCTTTGGCCAGGTCAAGGTAGGCAGTATGTGCCATCTTCCCCTTGTCCATGGCTTTGCTGACTGTGTCAGACGTCGACCAAATTTAACAGGCATGACCTCCACTTGACAAAACCAAACTGTGTGGGATCGAGTGTTTGGAGGTTGCCAATGTCCTTGTTAATGAGGTCCATGATAATGCACTCCATGGCCTTGCAGATCAGGCTAGTTAGGCTGATGGGTCTATAATTTCCTGGACTGATGGATTCTCCACCTTTTTGCAAGGTGATGACAGCGGCTATCCTCCACTCAGCTGGGACAATGCTGGTACTCAGGCTTTGATTGACTAGGGTGCCTAATGGTGATGCAAGTTCCTGCCTGAGTTCACGCAGGATGCAGCCTGGAATGTTATCGGGTCCCATGCAGCCTGTATTTTTTGCCCTTGAGAGGGCAGTGATGACTTGCTTCCTTGAGATAAGGTGAGGGGTAGGGTAGATGCTGGGGATGTCCTAATTTACTGATGGTGGGGAGACAGGGTTGAAGTTTTTACTGAACCTGTCTGCTAGCAGGTTGGCTATATCTATGGCATTTGTGTATGTTGTGCCCTTGGCTACTAGTTCTCAGCAGATCTGAGTGCTTCCTTTGAGATTGCAGACATATGTGAAGAAGGCCTTATTATTGTTGTTAGTAGATGTGGCTGGTTTGGACTCAAAGTTTGCTTTGGATGATTTCACTAGTGCTCTTATTTGCTTGTTCATGCTAAGGAGAGATTGCTTCCAATTAGGCACCGGGTCCTACTTGGTCCTATACAACAATTATTTCTTTTAACTATAGAGTTTATTCATTGCAGATGTCCAAAAGACAGGTTTATGCTTCCTTGAGGAGGAGGATTTTGTACTGTTGGGTATTCCTAATTCCATGCAGCTATATACTGTAAATACTTGTGTAGTACTTTGGTGTAGGTTTGGACATATGTGCCAGTTCCTGTGGAGAGGGAGGGTCTGTGAAGCTGTTTATACCTTCCCTCAGGAGGTTTTAATCAGCTTTGGAGAAGTTTTTTTGTTTGACCCTAGCTGGGGGGGGGGGGGGTCGGGAGAGATGGTTACTTTCGAAAGTGAAAGCTTTGTGGTTGGATCTTACCAGGAAGGATAACACTGTAAGGATGCTGCCGTGGTTACACCTGTTGGTTAATACCAAGACCAAGATATTTTCACTTCTTGTGGGGGTATGGACCAGCTGATCCAAGGCATTTGCACTGATGAAATCAAGGAATCTCTGGGCATTTGTATTTTGGCATGAGCAGTTCTTCCAATCTATGTTTGGATAGTTAAAGTCACCCAGGATCAGGGTAAAGGGTTGAATCTTGATAGATTTGAAGAGGTCCAGATAGGTGGAGTGGGTATCTTGTGTCAAATCTGTGGCTCATTAGCTAGCTATAATTTGAATAGGGGTCTTGGCAGTGGTTAACTGCACCTGGAGTGTCTCCTGTGTGTTATATTGTTTGACCAGCCTGAAGGTGTGAACGTCTTATATATATATTGCAACTTCACCTCCTTTTGCTTTGCTGCCCATGGTTGGGGGTTGGAATGCATGATAGGATGAGTAACCTGGTATGGCTGGGGTGCTCTCCACAGCTTTGAACCAGGTTTCTGTGACTGCACAAATGTCAGCATCTTCCAGAGTTAAGAATGCTTGCAGTGAGTGCAATTTCATGTTTAGACTCCTAGCATTTATCAGCATGACCTTTAATTTGGGTTTTGATAACATTTTCATGTTGGTAGTTTTGACCTCATGGCATTGAATATGTGGGTGTGGGTTGTGTAAGTGTAGATATACTAGCTTGTGAGGGAGAGAGCATTGACTCTAGGTTCTTAATGTCATCACATCTCTCACAAATCGTGTTCCTAGGTGGTAATAATAGAGGGTTGTCCGTGTACATGAGGCAGTTGCTACACTGTTTTTAGAAAGCACATATCAACCAGACTGGCAGGAGAAAATGTAGGAAATTGTCCGTCCATATTTTTCAGAAACTGAGGGCGAGAGGCTAGAAAGAGCTGAGAGGGTAGAAGGTGGAAGGTTTAAGTGTAGTGCTACTAGGAGATCACACAAGTGCTACTAAGGGAACATTTGTAGCTGGAATACCTCACAAAGGGTTAAAACACTGCAGCTGCAGCTCTGAATGCAACAAACCTTTATCCAGAATATGCTACTCAATTTAAGGGTTAAGAAAACAGTAAAACTCACAGAAAAAGCACAGATTAACCACAGACAAAAGTAGTAATGAAGTGCAGTAAATAGCAATGAAATGCATTTAAACAGTAATGAAATGCAGTTCATCAGTAAATTACTTTAAAACAGTGCAAATGTGATAAATTACCT
The DNA here is from genome assembly GCF_019279795.1 of Protopterus annectens. Lineage (NCBI taxonomy): Eukaryota > Metazoa > Chordata > Ceratodontiformes > Protopteridae > Protopterus > Protopterus annectens. The sequence continues at coordinate 1,655,723,193 of NC_056733.1, read as the reverse complement.
CACAATTACAACAATAAAAAACATCTCAAATAAAGCAGCAGTTCAGTAGAATACTGCCATCAATTTAATAAGGCTACTGACAAGTGATAACAAATGCTGCAAACTAAATGCAGTTGAACACCTAAGCACAAACAGCAAAATGAAGTAGGAAGAGGCACAACATTTTTTTTTTGTAAGTACAAAGTTAGAAGACAGAAGATAATTCATGGTTAGGAAGCTAAAGAGGTGGACCTTCACAAATGATCTCACTGTACTCAATAGAATGAGCTGATGTAATCAGACTGGGGGACTGTCCAATAGCACATTTATAGTAGAGGGGGCCAAATCAAAAGCAACCAAGCTTTAATACCATAACAACAGTTGGACGGGTGATAACATCAACAAGTAAAATGAACAGAACAAACAGCGAAACAAAAAGGAAACAAAGATCAGAACAGATGTAAGGACTGAATTGATTAAGCCTAAAAAAACAGTTGCGCAATTTAAACAGATATGCCACAAATATTTTTTTAGTTAATCAGAAGCGCAGAAAACAGTCGAAAAAAGCACATATCTTTTGTAGTCACACTGCAGTTTTTGTAAAACAGTAGAGCAAGGGCAAAAGGTCTAATTTCCTGCAGCTTTGAGCAAACAAGTACAAACTGGTTTAACACTTGCTATTTAAGGCAGAGAAACAAGAACCAGCCAAATTATCCAATCAGAAAAAAAAAACAGAACCCTGTTGTAGTAACTCTAGCCAGGACAGACCAGACCAAACCCCCCTCCCATGAAGAAACAGCCAGACCTCTCTGGACAAAAGATTCTAGTACAAACTCCAAAGGTCACAAACAGTAACAGTCAACTATATGCTAGTGTTTTTCAAGTACAGCAGCAAGTAAAATGAACAGAACAAAGAGAAACAAAAAGGAGACAAAGATCAGAACAGAGTTAAGGATGGAATTCACTAAGCCTAAAAAACAAATGCACAGTTTAAACAGATATGCAGCAAATATTATTTTAGTTAATCAGAAGTGCAGAAAGCAGCTGAAAATAAGCACTTATCTTTTGTAGTCGCACTGCGGTTTTTGTAAAACAGCAGAGCAAGGGAAGAAGGTCTAACTCACTGCAGCTTTGAGCAAACCAGTACAAACTGATGTAAACACTGGCTATTTAAGGCAGAGTAACAGGAATCAGCCAAATTATCCAATCAAAATTGTATCCAATCAAAAAAATCTTTCTGAATCCACCCTTTATCTTTATGATTCAAAAAAGCATAGCTAGAAATGATATATTTCACATTTATGTGCTGCTTTCAAGATGTGACTGTATCTAAGCTATTAGTCACATACTGACTGCCAAGTTAAACTCAATATTATTATTTAGACACTATGATTTTAAACAGAAATTACTTAAAAACATATTCTCGTTTGACACCATTTTTTACAAAAACAAAATCCATTAACAAGGCATCATGAAAATCTAATGTTGTAAGTTTGTAGTATAGGTTAAAGTTGCAGAATTTCCAGGAAAGTCACAGTGTAACCTGAAGTTACTCCCCGGGATTCATGAAGCTTTCACCAGGAGCAGGCGTAGCGTAGGCGGTATAATGCCAAATATGGCCGCCGAGTGATTCAGGTATGATCCAATTCCATGTGCACTACCAGCGTACTCCAGATCTGCGCAGCTCTTGGCTCATGTATGCTAATCACCCCATGCCCAGTACTGCAGCATGCAAATGAAGTTACATAGCGATTCATGAAGTGGTGCAGGCGTAGTATAAGCATACAGAAATGTAAACCAAAAGAACCGGTTTACATTTTTCCAAACAGAACATCTGAGCCATGAAAGTGGACCAAATTTACGTATTACAAAGTTAACATATGCCAATGGCTAAATATACAGCCAATGGCATAACAAAACATGCACAATACATAAAAAATAACATTTAATGTCATGGCCACAGTAACGCAAAGTACAACCGCAGGGCATGTGTGTGCAAATGGGAACACTAGGAAAATATATACAGATGTCCTAAAATTGCAATGTAACACAAATCATGATGTCACCATAATAGTCAATGGTATGCATGCTACACCACAACCAAGCTGCAAGGGTTGCTAAGGGTCTGTGACAGTGTTCAACGTGGTAACTATGAATTAGTAGTCAATGCCATGCAAATGAGGCAAGTAATACTGAATCACAAACGTCCCGCCGGCCTAAGGATGTAGCATATTGCGCAGCGCTACAACACTGAGGAGTGGTCTGGAGGTATACATGACATCAGCAGTGGGGTGTGCCACCGTAGCTGTAAGCACATTGGAGCAATGCAAATCCGGGTTGCCCATTGCAAAGCAAAGCTGCAGGATAGGGGTGTGGATGTAGGTTTAGCTTTGCTTAGCTGAGAGAACACATGGTGCCCGAAAGCGCATGTGTAGTGGATGACAACGTGCCCGAAACCCGGTAAGCGGACGCACGCGCCGCGCACCACAGCTCAAACAGGAAGTTTACGGGAAGACAATAAGGAAATGCCGCAGTAGGGTAATTGGAGTGCAACTAAGTAATTAACACCTATTAACTCACAGTGGGCCATTTATGGCAGCTAACAAGGCTGCTAGTAGCAACCTGCAGTACAGGATAGGGGAGGTGAAGGATTGCAAAGAAAAGAGATCTGTCACCGCAGAGCAAAGCAAACCTGTAGTAGATCGGCTATAGAACACATTTCACAACACAATCCTGGATTGGGAAAGTACAAAACAAGAAAGCAGGCTGCTGGATGCATGCCTGACAATGGGAGGGGAATCGTTAAGAAAAGTGAAGGCAAGGGCAAGAGGTGATCCATGGCAGCTAAATGTAATTTAACACCAAAGGCAGCACAATAGCAGTATCTGTGGTAAAACACATAAGATACCCTGCAGCTCTGATTGTACATACACATCCTATGACATCATCATTGTTCAAAGCACAATAGTATAAAGTGTGAAGGCACCTCACACACACTCGTGTATTCCCAAACACTGCATCATCGGTGTAAACAGACGGGAAGCTTTTACAATGTACTTGTTGGGAGCTGCCATAGCTGTGATTCATCACCATGTGTTGGAGACTGAAGGTGGTGTGGAGGTTGATGCTGACAACCACCTCAGGCCCCGGTGGAGGAGAAGAGTGTACAGACCAAGGGTAACCTACCAAGGGTTACATGATCTGGAGATAATAGAGCGTTATAGGGTGGACAGTGACATCATACAGCAAATTGTTGAGCTGTGCCGGCCACGCCTCAGATTTAGGAACAACAGAGGGCAACCCATCCCAGTGGACACGAAGGTATGTGTAAGCTTGAGAATACTAGCCACAGGTACCTTTCAAAGGCCAACTGGAGATATCATGGGGATCTCACAGGCATCAGCATCCAGGGTACTCCACCAGTTCCTGGATGCCATGTTACCACATGCCAATGAGCATATATACTTCCCCCGAACTCAGGAGGAGTTGGCCAGCAATATGCGTCTCTTCCACCATGTGGCAGACTACCCAGAAGTACTGGGAGCAATAGACTGCACGCACATACATATCAAGTCACCACCCGGTGAGCATGTTAGGTACTACATAAACCGCAAAGGATACCACTCCATCAACTGCCAGGTCATGTGCAATGCCCAGGGCATTATCACAGATGGGTGTGCTGGCAGCCCTGGAAGCTACCATGACTCCCACATCTGGCATGCCTCACAGCTGTATCAGGTATTTGTCAGGGGGGACATCCCATATGGCCACCTTGTGGGGGATGCTGGCTATGCACTGGAGCCATGGATGATGACTTCCATCAGAAATGCACACACACCCATGCGAGAATGCCATAATGAGGCACACGCAGAAACCAGAATCATCATAGAGCATGTGTTTGGGATGCTGAAATCACAGTTCCGTTCCTTGGACACATCTGGTGGAGTCTTGCAGTACTCTCCAGACACGTGTGCCCACATCGTCATAGCATGTGCCATGCTACATAATATGGTCCTGCAGAAACAGCTACAGCAGGGACATAATGGTGAAGGCCCTCACAGCCCACCGCAATTGCCAAGTGCACCACAGGCACAGACGGATTCAGACCATGAACACCCTGTGCCAGCCCCAGTAGACAGACGGAGGCATGCCCAATATGCCCATGCCTTGGCAAAGAGGGAACGTATAGCACATACACTGACAGTGTAGGCCCCTATGGACTGACACACTTCTCCACCTGCACACACAGTAAAATGGATGGCACACACACACGAACACTGTAAATTGTTATGTATAGGTGGTCTACTGTGTGAATCCTACATAGGCAGCTCTCAACTATTACACACACAACAGCTATTGGAACAAGGTAAGTCAACACCTGAACAGTAAACGAAGCTAACGACATGTGTTGATACTGTATGTATAGGTTCCTAGGTACATCGGTAGGTACATGCCTGATTGTCAGAGGCCATTCATCAGCCTTGGCAAAATGTGTCTGCTGTCGCCACCCCATCAATTATCTAACTGTCCCTCTGTGGAGCAGAGGCAATTGCGGGATCCGTGTGTGTAACCACTGTTCCCCACCCACTCTGCAAGGATTCCCTGGTGTGTTAATGAGGGGCTCCATATAATGTAATCAGGGATGTAGTTCCAAAGCATGGGGAGTACCCATGACAGGTATCCGTCACCCCAGCATTCTCCAATTATAGTTGTGGCAAGGTGTAGCACATTACAGTGTGTGGCTCACTGTGACATGGATTCCCATAGCTGGAGCACATCCATTAAACATTACTTGGACATACCATTAATAGGTATCATCCATATGTAAACTAACTGAGTTACACATTTGTTTGCAGTATGGAGGAACAGCCATAGTACAGTCCACATACAAAACACCATAACACTTGTACATATCCCAAATGCCCAAGTGGTAAAGCCACTGACTGTGTCGTGCATGTTCCCGGTTCCACGACCTGCAAGGGCCATTACGTAATTCCGATGGCATGAATAATGGATGTTGGATGCAAGTCATTAGAGCACGTTTAAGCACATGTTAGTGGGTTTATGCACTGGCAAGTGATGGTAAGCGTCGTTTAAACATGACTACATGGATATGCGCAAAACAGGTCTAAGCTTTGCTGAATATCACACAGATGACGGTCAAAGATGACCAGAACAGGTGAAATCTACATTATTCACCCTTGTACTAATAGTGCCTGCTCTGAGAGGTAAAACGACCACTGCCAGGATTAGACAACGCAACCATGTACACAATCAACTACCACTAAGCTACCTAAGATGTACCAACGGCAGGTGTGTATTGTGACAGGTTAAAACACAAAAGGGTGGAGTTCCGGAAATAGTATACACCGCCATGTACCCGACGAAAGGTGTGTTCACTCTCTCTCTCTCTCTCTCTCTAGATATATATATATATATATGTATATATATATATATATATATATATATATATATATATATATATATATATATATATATATATATATATATATATATATATATATATATATATATATATATATATATATATATATATATATATATGTATATAATATAGAGATAGAAAGGGTGATAGAGAGATATATGTCGATATATACGGATATACATATATCAGCAAATATATAGACAGGTTAAAAACATGTACACAACCATGGAGGTACAAATAAATAGAATACTGCCAACTACCTAATGCTTTATATACCGACACGCATAATCACGAGGCTTAAAGACCAAAAGACCACAGTCCCGGAACACTAGAACCATGAGTACTGTTATCACAATGTTAAGGGACATTTAGTTATTGCTGCTGGTGCTGCGGTCCAGGTAGGCACTTTGTTTAAGTGTGTTTCTGATTGCTGTAGTGTGTGTAAGTGTGCGTTCTGAGTGTGGTGTGTGTTTCAGTGGGACTGTAATATGTGTGTGTGTGTGTGTGTGTGTGTGTGTGTGTGTGTGTGTGTGTGTGTGTGTGTGTATGTGTGTGTGTGTTTGCTTTGTGTGTCTGTTCGTGCTAACTCGGAGGTAGATTATTACAGTAGGTGTGGTCATAGCCGGCCTTAGGCATAGGGTTACCACCTGTCCCACTTTGAGAGGCACAGTACCTCTTTGGGCAGTTGTGTCCTGACAAAAAATATTAAAAAGGGCATGTCCTGAGATTGTAGGACATAATTATGTCCCATAGTTTATGTAATAGTTGCATAAAATAGTCATTTCTGTATCTAAAAGACCTAAATGTTACAAGAAACATAATATGTATCTAAACTGCTACAAGAATAAGGTTTTATTTAGGAAAAAAGTTAAGTTCTATCCTTTGTACTGACCGTGGGTATGTGTCGGCCTCTAAAATCTGATGTGTGTCCTGCAAATGTCCCTCTATGGCCATTTGAAAAGGTGGCAACCCAAGCCAAAGAGGTTCAGTCAACAACTGCAATGAGTGCAAATATCTGTGACAGAAATACATGAGACAGCTTTCATGTAGCAACATTTCATTACATATCGATGTATTACAGGAGGGATTGAAGGATCACCATCACCTGCATGCTATATAGGAACCACTTAACAATGGCTTAATGAATAAGCCTGCAATAACCATAGTATTAGTCTACTAAATGATAGGTCTTCAATTAGGGAAGGAGCCCTCACACACATATGGAATATGTATAAATGCAGTCCCCACAAACCTTTATCTGCTATGTACACCCACCTACATCTCCCCCACACCCGAAACAATTGCAATACAGACTGTAATAACATCACAAACATCCACTCACTCAATGACATCTGCAGAAGCCTTAACATACCTTGTGAGAGACACACTGTAATGGTGCTATGTGAAATCGTTGCTGTTGTACAATGGAACAGACGCCGATGTTACAGATTTTGTTTGCAATAGTCTCGTATCAGACGGTTGAGATAACAGCTACACTCACATGTAAAACTACATCCTCTAGCCATCACACACAATCCACGGGGGACATGAAGTCAAAATATCTGTGTCTCTCCATATAGCAGTTGCAATTCATCACAAAAAACACATCCAGGCCATCTTCGTCGAAGGTAGGGCAAAAGGACAGCGCCCAAATGGAGTATTCAATTATACCCCACTGTTGCCGTGTAATTGGCTAATGGAGTATCTGCACAGCTGATGTGCATGTAATCATCTGCTCTGGAACACCAATTGGTGGCAGGATACCACATGTTACTGGTATCTACATATAAAAGGATGGCTTGCCATACATTCAAACCGTATGCACATACCATAAAACCGTTGAAATAGGAAAGGAGTAAGACAGATATTTTCATAGACTCAGACCACTAAGAAGGTATGTAGAACACTCAGTATGTTAGTGTATGTAGTGCCTGTTCTGTATTAATGAAAGTGTACGCAATGCATACAGTGGGAAAAGGTATTATGTAGTGATGTCTTGTTGAGCATAGTAACGCTTGTAGAAATTGAGTGTACTGCTGTGGGCCACAAGGTAAACACCTCATACACCACAAGGGATGCTACATAAGGGCTTTAAACACAACAATTCCACTTCAGCCGCTGTCAGTGGCAGGGTTTGTTCAACAAATATGCGCCATAACAGGGGATAGTATATGTCAATATACTGTAACAGTAAGCATATGTATGGGCGTATAACTGAGAATAACATGTCTAAGGTGGTCCTGCTGTGCAATTATGCTTTGCATTATGGGATATTGTTGTTGAACTGTACAGTATTGTAGGTAGATATGTCAAATATTTTACATAGCATTACTGTTATATTATGCAAACATCAGGTATGTCTATTGGCATGTACAATACACAATAACAGGATACATATGGCTTGTAGTCACCAGACAGTGTAACAGCATGATAACTAATTGAAATGGAAGAGCCACTCAATTATCCATGCACAAAGAACATGTAATAGCTTCATAGGTTCATAGTTAGGTACTATGCTGTCTGGCCAAGTCCATTCGTAAGCCCAACTACAGTGTTTTCACTTGCGGCACCTCCCTAGGTTAGTGTCCTGTGCTTGTGAACAGCAGAGCCATTTGTTTCCTGCACCTGTGTACAGTAGAGCCACTGCAGTGATCTCTGGCATACATGTCTGTATCCCATCCACCCATTGAGGTATCTCTTGACGAGTGCTAGTAAGGGTCCCTGCCTGATGTACATAGGAATCATGTTCCAAAGCATGGTGAGTGTCCGGTTCAGGAATGTATCCCTCCAGCATGTCCTAGTCATCATTGCATTTGGGTACATATCCCAGAGCATGTTGCTGTCAGTGGCTTTTGCTTATGTTGCTTATGTGGAGCATATCCATCAATATTTTTGTGGACATAGGCCTTGCATGTTCAGCAGAGATCACCTCTGAGTATGCAGTATACAAATGAGTACAGTTGGGGTTTCTGTAGTTGTGCTGCATACGTCATCCTTTGGAGGTCAGTAATCCTCTTGGTGTGTTAATGTTGTGGTGTTCAAAGCCGCTGCTGTTGTTTTGTAAGGTACACCCCAAATGGTGTGTTGTACCCTTGAACGTGTTTCATAAGTCAGGAGTAGAGAGGTACAATGGCTGCCTTTGTTCCGGCTACAAACCCATTGCAGATTACAGTGGCCACATAGAAGGATATCCACACCACCTTGGCAATATGGTTATCAAAGGAGTGGGTGCTATATACTTGTGTTCTAAGATCCCTTATAATGTCTTATGTATGTAAGGGACTACCACCTATGTGATAGTCAGTGGGTGATTGGTGGAATCCAAAGGGGATGTCTATGCACCTTGTGGCATGCAGTTTGAGGCCATGTTATCGACACCAGGTATCCGTCACAGTGACACCCTTATGAAGGGTGTCTGTATCAGCTGGTGAATCAATCATGGCCCCTAGTTTGTAGTCGTCTGCAAACCTATTCAGGGAAAGCCCTTCTGTGCTAGCCTGTACCTCAGAGAAGCATATACCGAACATGAGGGGCCCTATGACTGAGGACTGGGGAATGCCAATTGTAATTGAATTACAGTAGGAACTAGGGTATGCTACCCTCACTGTGTGGGTCCTGTCCATGAGCCACTTTGCATAACATCTCATGACGTAGGGGTTGATGTGCAGGTGGATGTGTATGTTGACAATACCAGAATGGGGAACGGTGTTGAAAGCCAATGAGAGGACAAGGTAGGCTGTATGGACCTCCTTACCCTCATCTACTACCTTGGTAACTGTCTCAAAGGACTCCACCAGGTGTAGGCATCATGGTCTGGCCCTAACAAATCCAAACTGGGTGGTATCAAAGGTTTGGAGGCCAACAATGTCTCTGTGAATGACTTCCATGATGATGTGCTCCATAGCCTTGCAGAACAGTCTAGTCAGGCATTTAGGGCAATAGTTCCTTTGATCCATTGTGGTGCCACCTTTGTGGAGTGTGATAACTGTTGCTGTGTGCCATTCAGGGGCCACAGTGCCTGATATAAGGCTATTAGTGAATTTGGTGCCCAAGTGGGGAGCCATGTCATTCTGAGGTTTGTGTAAATCGCAGCCTGGGATGTTGGACGGTCACATGGAGTCTGTGTTCCAGGCTTTATGGAGTGCAGCTTTGAACTGCGTAGTTGTGACCGCAGGGACTCTGCATTGTTCCTGTATAGATGTGGGCCCTTTAGGGTGTGAGAGGGGTGTAAATTTAGCACTGAACCTATCTGCCAGGATGTTGCCAATATCAGTCAGTTCTGTAATGTTCGTGTCTAACCGCTGTATGTCAGAGCAGATGTGGGTATCGCCATCGAGAGTAGTGACATACCTCCATAACGATTTGTGGTAGTCCTTGGTATGAGTTGCAGTAATGTTTACGTAGCTAGCTTTGGAGGATGTGATAAGGGATCTCAGATTTCTACTGAGGCTAACCAGGGAGCCACCCAACCCATGGGATTGTAGTCTACTTTGCAACAATCTCCTCCTTCTGTTGTACATTATGTCCATGGCAGTGGACCCCCAGAGTGGCGTGCGTCCATTATCTGGTGGGTACCATCATGGCTCTGTTTGGGATAGCATGATCCATGCAGTTGTGTAAGTGCTAATGAAGTGCAGTTGTGTATGATTCAGCGTTTGTAACTATATTGTCCATCTGCACGGGTGTCATGACGTTTACTACTAATGTCATAAGAAGCCTGAAGTTGGCTTTGTAGAAATATTGTACTGTGTTTTCCGTGAAGGGTGGGGTGCCGGGATGTGGATAACAAGGGTGATTAGCATATGTTCGGATCCGACCAGCAAGGGGATAACACCAGGTGTGGAACACCAGTCAAACATGTTGGTAATGTCCAGGTCTAGGATATTGTTGGCCCTGGTGGTGGTGTGGATAGGTTGATCCAGCCGATTGGAGATTATGAATCCCAGAAAGCGTTGGCCTAATGTGTCAGTACATGAGTAGGTATCCCAGTTAAGTGTGGAGTAGTGTCAGTCTCACATCAGTAGTTCCTGTTAGAACCCTACTTTCCAGTACACCAAGAAGTGAGGGCCTTTAACCGTAGGGTATGGTGTGGAATCCGTAGCAAGCTACAATTTGTATAGCAGTTATGGCCACAGTTAGTTGCACTTGGATTACCTCTGATGCATTGTGCTAAGCAACCAGCCTGGAGGTGTGTACATCCTTGTGAAATATGGACACACCTCCACCGAGGGTGTTCCGGTCCTAGTTACATGACTGAAAGGTGTGGTCTGCGTAATAGCCTGTTAGTGCAGGGGTGCTCTCAGGAGCCTTGAAGCAGGTTACAGTCACTGCAGAGATATCGATGTGGTCCATTATAAGGAGTGCCTCGGGTGAGTGCATTTGAGATGAAGATGTCAAGCAGTGAGTAACATTACCCTTAGGTTTTGCTTGCCTGTTCCTGTTCTGGTGGTGAATATGTTATTTGAACCTTGTCTAAGACAGGCACTATAGGAGCAGCAAGAGCCTTACACATTATCCGTAATCCCAGGGCTGACAAGTGCAGGTCATCTGTGCCAAAGCATCATGTTCTGTCGACCATGTCTTTCAAAGCAGACAGATACTGGATACCCTTGGAATGACACCAGAAGCATAGCCAACCGTTGAAGTGAATAATTCAGTCATTGTACTGCATTAGCAGTCTGGACAAATGCAGAATGCTTCTCAGGGCTATGGGGATACCTGCCTGGGCTAGAAGATCGGAGAGCTATTGCATGTCTCTGTACATGTAGTCCAGGAAGTTGCATCTCAGGGCATTCACACTAACATGGAGAATGACAGTCATATTGTACCTGTTGAGGAGTGACCTGAGTGCATAGGTTATGTTGCAGATCCTGCTACCCGACAGCCATATGAAAGTGACTATCACCTTGTGTAGCCTGCTGTCTGGGACATCAGTGTGACCGCCTACAAAGTCACCTATGACTAGTGTGTTGGGTATGTTATATCACCCTATTGACTGTAGTTGATGGGCACACATGAGTCTGTGGGCTATAAGTAATTGGTGTTGTGTTTGGTGATGGGGGCTGCCTGCATTTCTGCTTTAGAGTCCTCTGTTGCCTACACAGAGTAGTATTGAGTGGCTCTGCAAATGTTGTAGTCTTACTATGTGTGGCCTGTGGTGGTGGAGATCTGGTGAGACTATGTGATGAGTGTGATGTGGTGCAAACGTTTAACATCCCCACATGATTGTCATGTTCAGTCTGAGTTGGAGAGAGCATTACCTCCAGCATGGCTACATATGTGCATCTCCCGCAGGTTGTAGTGTCGTATGTTAGGAGGTGAGCATTGACTGTGTACATGAGACAATTGCTATATTGCCTCATGATGCCCATATTCATCATATAGACAGGCGATAACACTGGGAATTGACACTTGGACATGCCTGAATATTCAACCATTTCTCACTAGATATGTGAGGTAAGTGTGTACAACAGCTGTTTTACTCTAAGCAAGCTGGAAATGTAAGAACAAACAGTGTTTACCTGTAGGAAATGAGTAGGATTGAGTGCTATAGTAATTAGTAGCTTGTGAAGTGCTTACATGTTCTGAACAAGTGCTGAGCATGAATAAGTAATACAGATAGGGTGTTGGATAAAATAAATTCACTGCCCCCCCCAACAGGTACACAATCACATATCCATGAACACTACAGAGCCCCTGTAACCATAACTATGAAGGTACAAGGTGCACTCAGGCTGCATGTGACCTGTCCACATCCCTGGTTGTATCATACACATATGGCAAAACAGTTTGCTCTACACATACACATCATGTAAAACATAGGTTCATGTCAGGCTGTGAAAACACTGAATGGTGCACACCAACAGTTATCACAACCCACAAAGTGGAGACACCACTCATAATGGGAGGCACTGCACTATTACCCTGCTGAGTATGGTCTGAAAGTCCATGAACCTTAAGCAACGTATATGTTGTTAGCAGTACAGATGTAGATGACAGTACGGATGATGTTACGCTGCATATCATACCTGTGACAGGTCATAAGACATCATCACCCATACTGTGTTCCACCTACACTCAGCATACTAGATGTACCTTTGTATGTCACAGGACTGTTCTGCCAGTGGCCTGTTGACAGAACCAACACTACAAAAGGTGTCTGAGTGACATATGCATATCACACCAGTGGCAACTACATTAAAACAGGGTTAATGTTTTGTACTCCCCCCTCATTGTAGCCCATACCACACAGACAAATGGGAGGCATCTGCGTATGTAAGTATGTGAATGGCCAAGACCTAGGAGCAATAGTTGACTCAGTATTGTGGACAACATACAGAATGGGCTTTGTGGGTGAGGTGTGTGACATATGTGCACAATCTGACAGCTGCATATTGCATTGTCACCGCTAGGTTAATAACCCTGTACCCATGAACTACCACCTAGGTAGCGGTCAACATAATGGACACTGTATGTAAGGGATGGTGCTGTGCAGTTTACCTCCCTGAGCTAGTGACGTCACCAGGCCTATTAGGTAGTCATAACAGGCAACCCTAGTCATGACAGGGTGCCATCCATGAGCATGGAGATCATTGTACAGCCATACTCATCACTCAAGTAACCAATATCAGATCACATATCACCTTTAAGGCGTATTGGCCATGCTTGGATGGGCGACACCAGCCTTCACAATCCTCATCTCCACTATGCAACATGCTGCCTACCCTGCATAAAGACATGTCCAACACTGTGATGTTGGACATGCTACACATACATATCCTGATCTGAATAACATACGTCATGGACAGCCACCTTCTTAGTACAAGGATCGCCACATGCTGGACAGATCCCTGTGCCATACATGTTACATACTCCTGCCATACTATGCAACCCTGTCCAGAAAAGCTGCACATGTCATCTCTGTCAGACATGGTGTGATGACCGCATGGTAGATGTATCATTAACTGTCTGGATCAGTTATGTGGCACTGATTCACCTGGCGGCAGGAACTTGGCTGTCAGATACAGCTAGAATACCTTACATCCTATGCTCATACATGGGTCAGCGCATACACACTACTACATGACCTTGTCCGTACATGCTATAGTTGATAACCATCCCTGCAAATACCATCCAGCTAGCCATTGTCCCATGTGTATCGCATGTGCAATGCAGGCAATACGTGGCAGGATGTTGAACTGCTGTACAGTGCCGTGTAGATGTATATGGCAAAACACAGGCATGTAAAGGCTTCCGTGCGCATGTCTGCATTGTCACAATGTCTGTTAAGGCAGTGTATGTGTTGATATCTGACATATACACAGCATCAAGGTCAACAGCATTAATGTGGACACATCCAGGCATGTGCTGATAGGTAAGAAGACCAGTACAGGCAAACAGACATGTCCACATCAACACAGAATTCACGTGGAGTATGAGCAATGTAATGAGGTGACACACATATATGGTGATAATATCCAGTCCCCATCGGGTGTTACATGTGTGTGACACAAACATGCCAGTGGTGTCAGTGTCATGAAGATTTGCAAAGACAACTGTTCATATGTACTAAATGTAATACACATGTATGTGCAGCTGTATCTCTGTGCATCTCTGAGATACTGTGACCTGTCTCCATCATTATGTCTTCCAGATATGCCTCGATCAAGACTGCCAGCATATAGCTGCTTGGAGGATGAAGCCCTCATACCTTACCTCCAGGATAATTATGAGGTATTGTTCAGCCATGTGCCACAGCATGCCCAGCAGTGTGGTGACCTGTGGCAGGAACTTCGCAGGAGGGTTAATGATGTGGGTGGCCACAACCGCACCTACCAGCAGGTGCGCAGATGCTGCATGGACCTGATCAGACATGCAAAACAGCGTGCGAGTGCAATTGCCAGGGAACAAGGTGGTACAGGTGGTGGGCCACCAACCCAGCCCTCACTCACACATACTGAAGAGCTACTGGCCAGCCTGGGGACACCATCAGAACAGCATCCACAAACTCTATCTGCTATTGTGGAGGTGGGTGTCTCCCAACCACTGAGCCTGGAGTTGCCTGGTAAGTCACTACTGCACATATAACTATTATATCCCATTTAGTTGCATGTGTCACTGTACAATATGTAATGTAACATCATATGCAAGGTATGTTTACACACATGCAGCATACTATAGTATGCTACCCTGTGTACGCACACATGTGCATACTCCATAGTATATCCTATTGTACTGGTGAATGTGTTAACATGCACATTGTACTCCGTAGCTGTCATACAGTCATGGATAATGATCATACTGCTGTGTCACCGCTATATAGATACCTCTGGCGTGCCGCAGAGACAGCTGGCCATTGCAGTTGAGACAGTTATCAGTATCAGGCATGTTAATGCACAGATCTATTTGCCATGTGGCCAGTTAACACATGTACACATGATGTATGGTCCAGTCATGATATACAGGTCGCATCTTTAATCAATCACACTGGCTACCCATGTGCAATACAAACAATCTAAATGAAACACCAACATGAAACCACAGAAACTGTCATTGCTAGATGTGTGGACAGCTGTGCATAAAATGGTGGAAGTGTTGTTCAATGTAGGAATATGTACTATACATCAGAGCAACACATATGGGGTATGCAAACAGTACTACACAGTGAGCTGGAGTATGGGCAGCCCACAGGATTCATCATTGTGTAATATGCCCCTGCAATGAGTGCACACATTGTGACATGTCCATGCCATGTAGTGGTCCGGCTGCAACAGTGTCGCACTATCCCATAAAATATACCCCACATACCAAACATACAACCCTTTGTCTGCATAACCCTGTGGACAGTGGAGTATCTGACATCTATGGGTGTATGTCATATGGGACAACACAGACATGTGAGATAGATGGCCATCACAAACATTTGGCCAACACATGTTCACACATGGCCATGGAGGATGGCCAGAGACATGTAGCAACACACAGTAGATATGATGCGTATGTGTGTGCACCCTGTTGTACATTGTCTACACATGGTCCAACTATAGCCTTTGTTGAATGGTTATATAGTAGATTTGGAACACTGGACATTCTAAAAGCCTGTGCACAACTTGTGGAGGTGTCACTTAATTCAACCACATAAGATGTATTGAACATCATGACTGTGTCACAGCATGACAGTAGTCACCTGTACAGCATCCACATACATACACAGACACCACATCAGACTACAGATACCGTACATTTCCCTTGCTGCTGTTGGTCATCACTGTCAGCCATGCACCTCGTGTGTGTGGTACACAAATGTCATGTGGGACGTGGTGTATTGACAAGTCTGCCATGTGTGGACATGGTTGCCAGGCAGCTAAGAAATGTGAGCAGTTGTGCAGGGGTGTCATCCTTATGTCTTTTGGTGACCTGTCACACATGACACATCATGGTTTAGTGTGTACACACCTCAGCGACGTGGGTCACAATCCACAGTATTTATGTATTGTGTATGCACACAGTCATGGCTATGCACTGTGTGTGTATTCCATACTGTATAGCAATAGAGATGCCTCATGATTCCATGCAATGGCACTGTGTCTGTACTTCACACTGTATAGCAATATAGATGCTTCATTATACCCTTCAATCGTCATGCACATCTGCTAAAAGTGCATTCTATCTGTAGGGCGTACAGACTACACTGCAATGTGACACCATTACACTGCTGTACATGTGTCAGGACACCATTGTGTCAAACATGTATGCATGTCAATGCACACGTCAGCAGATTACATGTCATACTACATGTTAATGTCAAGGACATATGCCTCACATCAGCCATGTGTACTGTTAACCTGTGCTGGTCCACATGGTGTATCACAGGGATCTATGCTTACAACCATGATTGTGTGAAATGCATGGCTTCTGCTATGACACATGCTTGCTGTTGTGTGCAACCCAGGGATGCATGATAACTACCACTATTAATGTCTGAGCTGCATGCCGTCTGCTGTATCACATGCATGTTGCATGCCTTCTGTCAAATCACATGCATGGTGTGTGTGTGTCTGTGTGTCTGTGTGTCTGTGTGTGTGTGTGTGTGTGTGTGTGTGTGTGTGTGTGTGTGTGTGTGTGTGTGTGTGTGTGCATCTCTCTGTGTGTCTATGTGTCTGTGTGTGCATCTGTGTGTGCATCTGTGTGTGTGTCTCTATTGTAATGTAGAGTCTTTGTTCACCTTCACAGGTGATGTAGGTGCATTACCCTCCTGTGGTCCATCTGATGTTAGTGTCCCCACAGACTCTAGCAATGATGATGAGCATATGCTTGAGATACAGGCAGGGTTGTCAGGGGCTGAATCTGTGCCATTGGTTGCCTTTCCACCTATATCCCCCTCTTCCCTGCATGCAGTTCTCATGCCAATACATACCCCATCACCAGTGGCCATAGAGGAAGGACAGTTAGCATGTGTTAGCTTGGAACAGGAACATGTGGTGACTATGGAAAGTGTGTCTTCACACCATGGTGTCAGTCAAATGACTGCAGATGTGCAACACAGGCATGTGGCCAGTGCTGCTCATAGGAGGACCTCTGGCCGACATGCACCTGCATGACAGAGCACAGCAGCTAGTGTCACCAGATGCATGTTTCAGACTGTAATGGTGGCACAGGCATGTGCTGAATGGCAGAACAGAGAAGGGCAAAGGCTTCAGAGGGCTGCTATCCATTCTTTAAATGACAACATCCAGGCATTGGCAAATGCTCAACAGCATATTGCTGAAGTTTTGGACAGGCGATTGGGTGACATGGTTGGAATCCTTGACCATGGCATGACAATCCACGAGCGTGAGCTGTCTGTGCTGGAACATCTGGTAGGAGTGAGGCATAGGCCACATGGATGTAGGCCAGCTACACCACCTGGTGCAGGTCTACGTGAATGAGCTACCTCACATTCCCTCTCCCATAGTGCAGGTAGCAGCAGCAGTGTGATAAGGTAGTTAGGTCTATATTCTAATCCCAGCCCTGCCAAGTGTGTGTTTCCAGTTGCCTGGGGACAGAGTAATGCTTTTAGACTGTTCACTCTCCATACAATCCCTATTGGCATCTTTTCCATTGCTAATGATGTCACCCACCTAGATGTATGCCTCAGGGAGTGCTGTGATCCAGTAATCTTGGAAGCGCATTCTGTAACTGTGTAATGCTGTAGTGTGATAAGGTAGTTAGGTCTATGTCCTAATCCCAGCCCTGCCAAGTGTGTGTGTTTACAGCTGCCTGGGGACAGAATAATGCTTTTAGACTGCTCACTCTCCATACAATCCCTATCAGTATCTTTGCCTTTGTTGATGATGTCACCCACCTAGAAGTATGCCTCTGGGAGTGCTGTGATCCAGTAATTTTTGTAGCGCGTTGTATAACTACGTAATGCTGTAGTGTGATAGAATAGACAGGTAGGTGTTCTATTCCAAGGCATGACAGGTGTGTGTGTTTGGCAGTCATATCCTATGTGTTGGTATCTGTGAGTGGCTAGCTCCAGGATGTGTTGAGTGTGTGTTTTGTTGCTTTCCTATATAGTGTCCACAAATGTCATGATCGCCCAAGAGACTGGGTTGGCAAGACATACACATACATCCGCCAATAGGTCTAGTGAATAAATGTCAGCAGCTCTACTCTTACCCTTAATACAGTCTGACCTGGTTGATGCAATGAAACACACTTGCCTTGATAGTAACACCACTACATAATGCAGGTGGCACATGTGGTTTCCTTTTCATTCTTGTCTAATGCTTTGGTGTCATGTGGTCTGCTGTTGTGATATAAATTCTATATCTACGTATGTGTGTATATGTGTGTGTGTGTGTGTGTGAGTGTGTGTGTGTGTGTGTGTGTGTGTGTGTGTGTGTGTGTGTGTGTGTGTGTGTGTGTGTGTGTGTGTGTGTGTGTGTATATATATATATATATATATATATATATATATACTATATATATATATATATATATGTGGACATTAGCACACATAAATCTACATGATGGAATACATGTCTTATACTATTGAATGTCTGTGCTGGATGATCTGTACATGATCACCTCATATGTACGTATATCTGCCATGGCTTAGTGGTAAAGCACGTCATCTGTGGTGTGCAGGGTCCCGGGTTCTAGTCATGTAGAGACCGGTTATTTTGTTGCTGGGAAGAACAAGGGACATTGAATACGGTGATAGTAAGGCACCTTTAACCAGTTCTGTGCGGCTCTGAGTGACAGTAAGCAGTGGTTATTATTTTGGAGGATCAGTATGGGTCATATAACTATGCATTAGAAGACAATACATGCAAATGAGGTTGAAAATAGTGAATCCTGTTTATCCCCAGGGTGTGATGCAGATCCCAAGAGTGTATGTGTATAGATAGCTGGGTGCAAGACTCGAATATAGGTGAAAGCATGGGGGAGGGGTGTCAGGCATACTGTACGTACCTTGTGCCTCAGGATTGCTCCTGCCTTAGCATGCCTAAGCTAGGGGTGTGTCTATACCTGCCTAGTGAAATTGGGAGGGACAACAGCAGTAGTGGAGTAGTCAAGGTGAACAAGCTGCACAAACAGGTGATAATTAGCACAATCAGCAGATTACATGCCCAGCCTGGACCAGAACACTATGGTAAAGTGACCAAGCACCATACACACAGGTTTCTTGCACACTCTACACCACCGGTGTATACATGCGGGGATATTTCTCAACACAATCCAACCAAATGAGAAGGGCTGCAGGAGGCAACATAGACCAACATGTGCAGGAGGCTGAGGGTGGTGAGGATGTGAATACTGCCGAACAACCCTTAGTGAGGAGACAGAAGACTTTACAGACCCAGGGTAACCTACCAGGGGCTACATGAGCTGGAGATTGTGGAGCACTATGGAGTGGACAGAGACCTCCTACAGCAGCTTGTTGAGCTGTGCCGGCCACACTTGACACATTGAACAGGCCGAGGGAAACCCATCCCAGTGGATACCAAGGTATGTGTCGGCCTAGATATAGTAGCCACAGGTACCTCCCAAAGCACAACTGAGCATATCATGGGGAACTCACAGGCATCTGCATCCAGAGTATTGCACCAGTTCCCAGATGCCATGTCACCTCATGCCAGTGAGCACATACATGTCCTCAACACATGTGAGGTGTTGACCAGCAATATGCATCTCCTCCAGCGAAATGGCAGACTACCCTGGGGTACTGTGTGCTATAGCCTGCACATATGTATGCATCAAAGCACCACCCGTGAGCGGGGTAGGGCCTACATTAACCGCAGGGGCATACCCTCCAACAGCTAGGTCATTTGCAATGGCCAGGGCATTATATTGAATGTGTGTGCTGGCTGCTCTGGAAGCTATGACAATTATGATATATGGCATCTGACGCAGCTGTACCACACCTTTGCCAATATGGACATCCCCTACAGTCACCTAGTGAGGGATGTTGGGTAACCACTGGAGTTGTGGCTGATTACACCCATCAGCAATGCACACACACCTGAACAACTAAACCATAATGAGGCACACGCACAGGCAAGACATATAATTGAGCATGTGTTTGGGATGCTCAGGTCACGGTTCTGGTGTCGGGACACATCCAGTGGAGCCTTGCAGTATTCACCAGCTACATCCACCCAAATTGTTATGGTATGTGCTATGCTGCACAATATGATCCTGCAGAAACAGTTGCAGCAGGAACAGCATGAGGTAGGGCCACACAGCCCCACACCAATGCTAAGGCCTGTACAGGCACACTGTGACTCGGAGGAGGAACTACCTGAGCTGGACCCAGTAGGCGAAAGGAGGCGTGTCAGTATGACCTGCCCTTGGCAAAGAGGCAACGCATGGCATATGCACCGACACAGTTGGTACCCAGGGAATTTCACGCTCTCTGACTCGCACAGACAGTAAAAGGGATGCCGAACATGACACTACCTGAGCTCAGCCATGTATAGGAAGTGCACTGTGTGCATCCGACATAGGCAGCCCTCCAGCATCATGCTCAGGTCTGGCACACTCCCAAGGTAAGTCAATCAACCTACCAGTTGGCAGTTGTATTAGAATGTGTTTTTACCTGTAGCTATCGTATGGATGTGAGTATACAAGGGAATTTGGTGGCCGACTGTTAGGGAGCAGACAGTATATGTCTATAGTGGCGCCATGACATCTGTAGCACATACCGGGGTCACAATAGTAGCCAGTAGTACACAGGGTGTCCTAACCCACTGCAGGTTATGGGCTGAACATCATGTGTGCCCATACAGCCCAAACAAATCTCATACAGCTGGACAGGTGTAGACCAATACAGACAAATGCTATACAATGGCCTCTGGATATGCCCAATGGCTGACCTCAACCCCCACAGACACACACACACAAGCTACAGCAGACCAGGCAGTTGGATGTAGGTTGTGAAGGCTAGGACGTCTGAAACGACTATGCTGGTAATTAAAGCTAGGATCTGAAGTACACTGGTATGCCTCTAGCCAGTAAATTGGGTAGGTCCACACACTGAAATGGAGTACTTGACATACCAGTACAGTAGTAGCAAAAGTGTACAACTGTCAGCTGTGCCCCCCTTCCAACGTACACATGTGAAAGTCATGTGCGCCACACCCGGTGCTGCGTAGGAATGTGGATACAGTTGGATGTCCCCCGATGCTGTGCAGAAATGTAGCAACAGTCAATGCCACATGACCATTGGCTACCCTGCAGATACAGCATGCCACCTGTCAGTGTACAACGCAGGGGTCGGCACCACAGTACTGACTACTTGGACATGTGACACATGCGATCCAGTTGACAATACTGGGCATGCTCAAACACATGAAGGTATGACGGTAATGTCAGTCGACAACATGCATAACGGTCATACTGGGCATGCTTACACACATAAACATAAGACGGCCAGGTCTGCAAACACCAGTGGTCAGGACATATCTGCCAGTACATTGCTATACCGTTGGATGACTGTGCTGTATGGTATGTGTATGGTACTGTCTATTGTCTGTATATATGCCATGGTGTATTGGTAATTCAAATCAGCTGTGTGCGCAGGTTGTTGCTACCAACACTTGCAAAGGACGGTTCTTTGTTTGCGGACAGAACAAGGCCTTTGGATATGGAGTGGGTAAGGCACATTCCAGCAGGTGGGAGCGGTTGTGCGTGGCTTTGCACCATGTTAAGCACTGCTGACCTCTGGTTACAGCTCCTTATACTTGTTCAGACTCCACATTTCTTTAACAGTGCAATACTCGCATACTGGTAGACAAATACGCTTACACCCGCTCGCTCCCTCACTTGCACGTGCACCGACATTGGTGCTTGCATTTGTCACTCACTCTGGGTGGGCGTGATCCCTTGTGATGCCTATTACATTGGACTACATGATTACAGTATCCGGTATGGCTGACCATTATGCGACAGCAGGCGTTCAACTGTACGGAATTGGTGGCCTGTCCAGTGACATAATCATATTATATGCGTGTTCCTCATACAATCTGCTCCCATCTGGCTGATATATGGGAACCGATACTCTGCAATGCAGACATGTAAATGTGTTTTGGGAAATGCATCTTTCTGCCAGGTCATGCTACCGCATACCTATTGTAGGTTTTCCACCTTTTAAATTGGCCGAAGTGAGACTTTAGGAGTAACACCTTTCCCACTTTGCATGGGACAGTCCCTTATTAGGCATTTGTGTCATGCGAGAATAATCTAGCCATAACAAATGTCCTGATTAGAGGACAATATTATATTCTACATTTCTCTAATAGTTGCCTGTAATGGTTATTGTATAAATGACACTTTGATATGTTATGTGAAGTAGCATAAGCAACTTGACGGCTGCTATACTAAGCTTTGATTTGTGCTAATATGTATATTTCTGTACTATGCATGGCTGTAGGTATGTTCTGACCTGGTACATCTAACATTTCTACAGAGCAGGTCCCACTTTGGCCATTTGGAAAGGTGGCAGCCCTATAGGACCTATATGTAGAGATGTCAGATTTGGCAAGGCAACACATACCCACAGCCATTAGAAAATTGACTACTTCACCGGTTTTCATAAGTTAAGGTTATTCTTGTAGCATTATAGTTGCTAATACTGTTTCCTATAACATCTAGGTGTTTCAGATACAACAAAATCATTTTATGCAACCACTACAAACAATATATGAACTTTTTCCCCGAAATCACAGGCCATGTGCCGTAACATTCATTTTGCAGGAAACAACTGCCCAGAGTGGAGTGTCCATCACAAAGGCAAACAGGTGGTAACCCCAAACTATTATGCTATCATCTACCTAAGGTGGTCGGCGGAATATGCACTTTCTTTCACTAGCAGACCTCACATATGAATGGGGGAGAATGAACACTGTATCGGGACACTGCATAACACCTTGAGGGACACATTTAGATGATTGGTTCTATTAACCTGACACATTGACAGTCACATGGTATATGTATTCATTCACATTTGTCGAGGTACATGCTGTTTATGACTCATACATGTTGTCATTAGTCATTACGTGTATTCTGCCACCTGTCCACCTAATATCGCTAGTTCTGGAAGTGTTTAGTTAGGACTGTGTTACATTCTGATTCGTAATCATGGATGTCCATGATAATCGGGTACAAGGCACTGATATAGTCCCTATGTGTTCCCCCAATGGTTTACGGACTATCCAGTAGATGTGCTCTTCAGTTTTGGGAGGTATAGGCATCTGCTATGCCCACATCGGAATATTAATTACTTCCATGGGGCGGCCCTAATACATCTCTGCCAACCAAAACCTGCACACTTAGGCCCATTATTACATACCCATGATTCCCCTACCTGACACCCCTCTACAGCACTCATGACTCATACTTACTGTGAGCGCAGCTGGGGTATGAACACACCCCTACACACTGCCCACTATCCCCGTCTCGGGACACATGTCATACGTTTTGTCAACCCATGTGTTATTACACTTGCACAACCTACTGTTCCGTGTACAGCTACATCCTGCTCACGTCAGTCACTATAGGACTGCCTGTATAGTGAATTTTTGGTGTCCCGCAAGGGACCCCGTTATCCATGTTAAAGTGTAGATCTTGCAGATCTCTCCCACTGGTAATTTCCTGCTGGTGGTTTGGAAAGCAGCAGTGTAATTACCTTGATTGCCTGTCTGTATGTCTGACCGGCCTAGCTGGGCAGTGTGGGAGGTAAACATTTGTTTATTGGACCTCACAGTAACATATGCCTGGTGTGAACATATGTTACCCATAATTGCTGTAACGTAACCTAGTTATGTACATGTGTATATCTACAATGACATATCTATCTATATATATATATATATATATATATATATATATATATATATATATATATATACATATCTGTGTGTCCGTTGACCAATACATTTCCCGGACAAACACACTTATAAATGCGTATTGGGTTTTATCTCTGCTTCAACAGCATACTATCATTATGACACCGACACTTCACTCCGGTTAACTTGTAATCGGTATATAGCATGTTATACAGTGGACAGATGTTGCAATTTGTTCATGTATGGAGTAACGATGATGTGTGATGTGATATAGTGTCATTTGACCTATTCCTCGTCTGCACAGCCTATTATTCCTGCTACTGTATTTGTTTCTGTGCACATTCATATTATTTATGTCAATAAATGGAGTGTATGTATTACAGAGAATGTACTTCAACATATTGATGTCTGCATGTACATATGCATCTATACCTATTATGTACTAGCTGACCTACACGGGTCACTCCATTGGAACTGGTGCAGTCATCCCTGGCATTCCTGTATCCATAATCGCATAGCCATAGTTTCTCCACCCCACCCGTGTTGAGTTTCCATGCGTAACAGCCATTATCCACCTAATATCGCAGCCATGACACACCTTTAGACATTGCCCTCTCCAGAGCGTTTGGGGCCTTATACACATTTTGTACCAACTGGTGTATTCACAGGGTCTCCTGCCATTTATATTTGCACATACGTGCCTATCCTGGTGTTATGGATTACGGCCATTTGGGGGTTACAAGTGTAGGTGGTCACAACATGAACTACATTCAGTCTGTGTGTAATGTTGACGTAGCAGTTCAATGATATTATGGCCACTGGTATAGCCCTGCCTCTGGTGTTAATAGCGGTGCTCTTCTCACTCTTGTGCAGCTTTATCTGACATATGCTGCAAGCACTATATAATACCTTAGTTGCTCTAGATTCCCTTCACAACCCTTGTGTATGCTTTATTCTTTTGGTGTTCATTCTTACAGTATGTATGTCTATATATATATATATATATATATATATATATATATATACATATATATATATATATATTTATATATTTTATTTTTTTACATATTTCTTTATTTTATGTCTGTGGGTATATATCTATACAAACACACACACACACACACACATATATATATATATATATATATATATATATATATATATATATATATATTTATATAGTTATATATATATATATATATATCTATATATCTATATGTGAGTGTGTGTGTGTGTGTGTGAGTATATATATATATATATATATATATATATATATATATATATATATATATATATAAGTTACATCTGTACATAACAACATACATTTGCTATGCCTGGAGCCACTTACACCCATGCAGGCGCACTTGCATATCCTTATTGTGAGTTACATATGTTTACTGCCACTTCTTTGTGCTTACGTGTGCCTTGTTCATTATGACAGTACCACTTTGAAGGAATCTGGTTAATGGCCCATGTGAAACACACGTTCGCCTTTACATGTTTAAATGTTGGCTTTACAGCATAGAGGCATTCATTACACAAGAAAATGATATGTGCTATAGTCATACTTGAACCAGGAATGCCTTTATGTTAGGGGGATGCTCTAACCACTACACTATTGGTGTTCTGCTTCATTTATATGTATACCCATGGTTCATAGCTACCCTAACATACGCCTCACCGCTTCACTTACACAGCAGGCATCCATTCTCCTGCTGGGAAAACAGCAGTACTACACATGTAACATTCCCTATTCCCTACAGCTTTGTACCCGTGCTGCATGTTTCCTCCAAGGATATTCAGAACTCCAAAGCTTATAGTCCTGGCACATATGTGTGTTTGATTGTCAAGGTGATCATGTGGTGATCCAGGTTTAGGCTTGTCCGACTGGTGACTGGAACTGCCCTGTACCTGTTCAAATGTCATACGTAGCACATAGGCAGAGTTGGTCCTAATTTTAACATTCTACCTGTGTTTACAGATGCAGGGGTTTGGGCACCACTGACCAGATTATTGTGTTGGCACTACATACTATAGGGTGGGGAGTGGTTCCACTACATAATACAGGGTGGGGGTGTTTCCACTAGTGTTTCCCTTCACATTCATTACGGATGCTTTATTGTGACCATTTCATTCATTTACACACACATATATATATATATATATATATATATATATATATATATATATATATATATATATATATATATATATATATATATATATATATATATATATATATATATATATATATATATATATATATATATATATATATATATATGTCTGTACATACACCTACATACCTATTTACATTTCCCGTACAGTAGAATGTACACCGCACATCCCCGCTGCCTTTACCTCCCTATATCTGATTGATATTATTCTGGACATCACTTATGACATCACTACAGGTATTCAATAGTACTGTCAACAAATGTGACAGTTGGTTGGTGTACATATGTGTACGGACCTCTGTAACACTCAGGGACTAATTTCAACAGTGACAGGGATGAGGCAATGACAAATCAGGGACAATCACGGACACTTCTACAATATTAGTACTATTAACTTGAAACATGTTGACATATTCAGGGCCATATGTATTAGTACTTATTTTCTGCAGTTAAAAGCGTCTATTACTCATAATTATTGTCATTAGTCATTCAAGTGTCATTCAACACCTTTCCTCCAAAGGTCACTGGTTTTAGGAGTGATTAAGAGGCTGGCCAGTTATTGTGCAAATGCTCTGACCATTGGTAGGGTTGCCACATTTTCATATGTCCAGGATGGGATATATTCTGGACACACCAAATTGTTTAGGCCAACACATACCCATGGTCAGTACAGGGTTTAGAACATCCATTATTTTCCTAGATGACAGCCTATTCCTGTAGCACTTTAGTTGCTTATTCTGTTTCTTGTACGATTTACATTTTTTACATCCAGAAATAACTGTTTTAGGCAACTGTTACAGGAAATATGGTAAATAGTCATTTCCTACAATCACAGGACATTTGCCATTGTATCATTCTTGGTCAGGACACACCTACCCAAACTGGGCTGTCCCTCACAAAGTGGGACAGGAGGTACCCTGCTTATGTTAGTGCCTTAATCACCCTATTTCCAAGTGCCACTATGCAACTGTGTACAGTATATTCTCTCAATAATTCATGTGGGGAGACGTGCATCATGGGCAGGTGTTTGATCCTGGGTAGTAGGCTCTGCATGACGGGCAGGAGGCTGAGCAGTCTCGTGAACCACTATTGCACATACAACTTTTGTCCAGATGTCTACAGGACTGGACATTGTGTCATGATTGCCAAGTCTGATGTTTACTCAGGATACTTATCCCATGAGGGATATCCAAAAATTGAACAAGAAAACAACCTTCAATTTTTTTGGACGTACGAAAATGTGATGGGGTTTTACATGCAAGGGATACATAGTTTGCAATCCTGACACTGCCTAGGGTGATACTGCCTACTACATATGACTAGTGGTCAGTATGTGTAGATATGACTGCGCCAAGCTAGTAGCCCGAGTATGGCTGGATTTGGTGGACGTTCAGGAATGGGGCCAGGTTGTGTGCTGTAGAGGGGATGATGGGTATTCAATTATGCATCCAGGTGTGTTGCAGTTGGATGGCTCAGTTCCCTCCAGACCATTCTGTGGGTATGTGCCGGTGATGTTTCTGTGCATGTGTATTGCACATTTTAATATTCATATGTTTGTGTGATTGTGTTCTACAGTATGGCCTGTCAGGTTGTATTGTGGATGTGTATATTTGTCCTTTGTGTTTCTTTCTGATTCACCCGCTGCTCCCTCATACTCCTCCAGTTCACCTATTGTGCATCCAACACAGTCTCGCCTTTGTGGATTATAACATTACCCATCCCCCACACACACATATTCCAAACACACCATCCATCCCTTCTTTGTTTGATGGCCCATGGCACGATCAAGGGTACACATTGCATAGACTACATATGTCAGGTACCTGTATGGTTGTGAGGACTACCCTGGCATTTTTCACCTTCCACATGCTGTACATCACGCACATAGGTACATGCAAATACTTATTTTTCATGACATGGTAGGTACAACTGGGTAATACCCGTTCAACTTTGACATATCCTGACAAGAACGGCTTGGACCGCATATGGGCAGATTTTGGCCGAATGCTCTGACCATTGGTAGGGTTGTCACCTTTTCATATGTCCATGATGGGATATATTCTGGACAAAAATCAGATTCTACAGGACAACACATACCCACGGTCAGTACAACGGATAATACTTTTGTTTTATGCCTACATGTTAGCTTATTGTTGTAGCAGTTTATATGCTCCTTCTGTTTCGTTTACTTGCTTATTCTTTTTCTTGTAACATGTGGTATGTTTCATATGGAAATAACTATTGTATGTGAATATTACATGCGATGTGGGACATAATTATGTCATACAGTCGCAGGATATTTTACATTTATAATGGTTTTGGTATGGACACAACTGCCCAGCTGTGTACTATCCCTCACAATGTGGGACAGGTGGTATCCCTGACCATTGGCATAGACTTAGCTATTGGCAGCACGTTAACATGATGCGTTACACTTCCACTTGATATAACTATCAACACTGCATTAGAATACGGGCACACGGTTTTAAATGTCATTTGTTTGAGGGATGGAGACTCGGTATTCGCTAACGTGCATTTGTGTTTGCTTCTTAATTTTGTGTTCACAAGAACTGTCCTGCATGCTTTGCATAAGTTTCAGCATCCACGGGCACTGACAGGTGTGATTACTATTGCAGGCCATCTGTAATATTCAGCATTTTAGGTTGCACATCAACAGCCGACATTTCCATGCCTCCGTGCGGCACTTCGACACGCCCCATGCACTCACGCTCATTTCCTATGTACGTGGCTGTGGCGGCAGTGCACCTTCATTAATATGCATATGGTGCTACTGCACCATCTGTATGCCGCACGGTCGGCACAAGCCTAACGCCGGCCTTGCGCCGAGCTTCATGAATCCCGGGGACTGTCTATAATACTGTTTAACTATGGTAACTTCTCTTACCCTCAGGTGTAGTTTGACAACTGAGGCTAAATGAACACTCATTGTGGTTTACTTAGATCAATTAATGTTCTTATTCTGGCTATGGGTGGAGTGATAGAGTATACTGTATGTGCTGAACTACCTTGTTTGAGTACATACGATGAATATTGCCTTGTGGAGCACATTCCATGCTGTGGCACGATTTCTTAATTCTTCATTCCGTTATCTGTGTGATTGGATCTGTTGGACTAGTTGCCATGATATACCACACAGGTTTGGTGTTGAGCACTGTCACTAGTGTGGCTGAACCTGTGCGACTGTCTGCTGTCAGTACTGCTGTGAATCTACCTCTGTGAGACTGGCTACCATGATATAGCACATAGCCTTGTCTCAGCTCTTATAAGTGAAATTTTAACAGTTTTGCAGAAATGTGTTGATGTACAGCACTAAAACAAAAAGGTGCAATGCAGCCATATAGCTCATGTACTGCAGTGCTAACACATGGCCTCTCCATTTTATGGGGTTGGGGGTGAAGTATGACTCTAGTATGTTGTGGTCTATGAATGCATTTTCCTTTCTCTCCTGATCCTTTTGCTTTTATATTTTTGGTTATGTATCTGCAGTGGCAGTGCACTTCTCAGATTATTTTTTCTCATGTCTCATTTTCAGACTTTCTTCATTTTTCTTGTACTTTCTTTACAATAACAATTTTATGTGGTAGCATATGCACCACATCCTTACATCATCATTAATTGAAGTGTATATCTTTTCATATACATGCCATGAGTCTAGATTCCTTGGTTGACAGCAGAGCTGCCTGAAGAATGAATTTTCCAACCTGTGTTGTAGAAATAATAGAGAGAGGGAGACAGACTGTGGCAAAGTCTGTTTACTGTTGCTATATAAGTCCCCATCCGTTCTCCTCTCTTTGAGGTTACTATGTAATCAGTTGCTCTCTTGGGATCGAATGGATCTCGCTGGGGATCAATATAGTCTGTTACCATTTTAAACCTTCCAAAGATGTCAGGAAATTGAGGTATAGTTCACCTGGATTCTTGCATATTTATTTATTTATTTTATTTATTTACATTTGTTTACCGGGAAATTCCGACTGAACACAGGTCCTTTTTCAGCAGATGCCCGGGGAGAAAAGTTCCACATCATGTACATGATAAATAGAGATACAAAGTTGCAGCAATAGTAAACAACATTACAGGTTGTTGGCTTTAATACAAAAACAAGATATTGATTATCAACAATTTATACAGTAAATGTTGCAAGTTAAGATAGTTTCTTGTTTATAATATTAGTAACAAAGGTGTTGACAAGATTTTAAAGTATGTAAAGACAACTAGCTAATTCTGACTGTGGTTAGTAGTGATGGTAGTATAGTTGGGTTAAGAGTCTAGGTGGGGGGTAAGGGTGGGGGTGTTTGGATTAGGACAAGGACAAAGCCAGTGCAAATTTAAGTGGAATTTGAGTGCAGTCTTGAAAAAGCTGCTGGAAGGTAGAGTAGTTATAGAGGGTGGAAGATTTTCCAAAGTTTAGATATGGTACATGAAAATATGGCTTCTACTGCTGAGTTTTTGGGTTTGATAACAGTGAGTTGATTTTTGTTGTTTGATCATAGGGGCCTAGTGGATTGATAGGGTTGGAGAAGGGTTTGAAGGGAAGGGATGTTATGGGGGTGGTTAATAAGTTTATGAGCGAGGGTGAGTTGATTAAAGTGAAGGAGTTGTGGAACTTCTAGCCAGTTTAGTTCTTTAAGAGAGATACAATGATGGCTGCGGTAGGAGGTTCCAGTAGCAAATTTAGCAATTTTGTTGTAACAAGCATCCAGCTTGTGTAGGTCCGTCTGTCCAACATTGTTAAGTATGGGGGATGCATAGAGTAGGGTGGAGATTAGCTGGGAATTGGCTATGGAGATTCTTGCCGCCTTGTTTAGGAATTCATGGCTTTGATATAATGCACCAAGTTTCTTGTGAACTTTTTTATTGTGAGAGATATATGGGTGTCAAATCTAAGTTTGTTGTCTATTTCCACACAGAGTAATTTTGTGTGCTCTGATGGAGAGATGATGGTATTGTCTTTGGTGAGAGTGTTGAAGTGGGGGGTGTTTTGGTCACTTTGGAAGGTTGGAACAGGAGAAGTTTTGTCTTACTTGGGTTGAGTAGGAGCTGAGCATTGGATAGCCAGCTTTCTGCAGAAGAGAATGATTCCTGTGTGATTTGTTGTAGTTCTGGTAGAGTTGGGGGCAGAGCAGATGAGAGTAGAGTCATCTGTGTACTGTATAAGAGATGCTTGTGTGGTAGCAGTATGTAGGTTGCTAGTGAAAATTGACAATAGCAGAGGGCCAAGGATAGACCCTTGGGGAACTCCGAGAGTAACTGGGAGATGAGGTGATAGGTTATCATCCCAGATTACTGATTGTTGGCATCCATGTAGATAGCTGTGGAACCAGTTGCAGGATGATTGTGAGAAGGAGAGTTTGGGAAGAGTAGAGAGTAGTAACTCATGAGATACCATGTCAAAGGCCTTTGAGAGATCTAGAAATACAGCAGTAGAGAAGAGGCCATTGTTTTTGTGATGAAGTATAGTTTTGGTGAAGGAGAGCAGAGTGGAGGTAGTGCTGTGATATGGCCTGAAACCATGTTGGGTTTTGGAGAGGAGATTATTAGCTAGGAGGTAGTTGGAGACCTGGGTGTTGATACATTTTTCAACTATCTTGGAGAGAGGGGGGAGGATAGCAATGGGGCGGTAATTGGAGAGGTCAGTGGAGGGGGTGCCTTTGTGGAAGGGAATGATGTGGGATATTTTCCATATTGAGGGAACATAGCCTTCTGTTATGGAATGGTTGATTAGAATTGAAATTGGGTAGTCTAGTGTATCAGCTGCAATTTCCAAGTATTCAGAGGGTAGGTTGTCAGCTGCGAGTTTGGCGGGTTTAAGTTTTGACAATAGTCTTTTTTTGTTGGAGGTAGGTACTGAGGTGAAGAAGAAAAGAGGAGTGGGGGGCTTAGGGTTAGGAGTTGGGGGGGCTGTTGTAGGGAAGTGTTGTTTGTTTAGAGATGTTATAGTTTCAGTGAAGTGCTTGTTGAAGGATTCAGCAATAGGGCTGGAGGAGGGGGGAATGGATGGGTGGGGGATATCAACCTTCCCTGGGTGGAGGATAGTGTTAATAGTAGACCAGAATTGCTTATAGTTGTGATTGGTAGAGTTTAGGATGGATTTATACTAGTGGGATTTGTCTAATTTTATTTGCTTTTTAGCTTTATTGTGCAGTTCAAGGAATGATTGCCAATCTGAGTTATTTTTTGTTAGTCACCAGTACTCCCAGGCCTTATCTCTGGATTTCATTAGGGTTCTGGTGGTCTTTTGTAACCATGGGGCACACTTGGATCTGACTTTTTAATTTCTTACAGGAGCATGGGTGTTTAAGATGGAGAGGAAGGTACTGTTGAAGAAGTGGACAGCCTCATCTAGGCTGAGGTATTTTAGTGGTGACCAGTTAATGTTTTGCAGGGAAGAGATGAAGGAGTTGGGGTTGAAGTTGGACTTGTTCCGTATTTGCCTGTGGATAATGGGCTTGAGGCTGTTTGTGTGGTGCCGTATTAGGAAAGTGGGGGAGTGGTCACTAAGACTGTCAGGTAAGCAGCCTGCTAGGTAAGACTGTGGGGCTTTGTTGACTAGGATCCACTCAAGTAAGGTATGATTGTTAAGGTTTTTGGTGATTCGGGTAGGGGATTTGATGCGTTGAGTGAAACCATGGAGATTAAGGTGAATGGTTGGGAGACTGTTATTACAGGATAGCCAGTTGATGTTAAAGTCACCGAGAATGATGGTTTCCTGGGGTAGAGATAGAGTAGCCCAGCTCAAGAGATTTTCTAGGGGTGTGATATTTTGCCCTGGTGGGAAATAGCCTCCTATGATATTGATTGTTTTGTGTGGGTTTAATTTGAGATTGGCAAATATAAAACTACGCTTTCGGCTCTGACATAAGCACTAACAAAGGTTCTATATTTTATTTAGGATTTGGAACACTGGGCTTAGAAACTCAGAGTACCATAGCAACTTGCTTGTGATTCTCATTTAGAAGTAATCTTTAATGAAGTATCCTGCTCAACTGAGCTTGAGGATGTTTTACTTGAATTCAAGGCTGCCTTGTTTGTTTTTACATCTTTGTCACTTTTTTTCTGTCCTATCTGGCTTTTTAGTTTTCTTTGATGTTTTTCAGAAGAGATATCATCTTTTGTTTTTTTCTCAGATAATTACTTCATCTTATGCTGATTATTTTTTAAACATATTCAGATGTTTAAGTTGACAAATGATCTGGAACCACACCCCCAAAAAATTTTTTTGTTGTAAACCTTTGCAGGATTTTGCATACCATATTTACACATATTAATAGATCTGTGTTAAAAATATAAAAGTTTCCAGTATTAGAGGAAGTAACTGAAAAAAAACAGCAATTTTGATTAAAAAAATAAAAAAAATGAAAAAGAAAGCTTTTGTAGATGTGCTCATACTGCTGCAAATTTTTCAGAGTGAACTGAGGGACCAACCACGCACAGGAGGTTTAAAGAATTAAAGAAAGAGTAGACTAATGGATGGGCAATGGTCTTATATGAGAATCTCACACAACTTACAGATATACCAATAAATGTAAGAAGCCCTCATTGGACCTCATAGAAAAGGGAGGAGTTGAGAAAAAGCTGTCAAGGACAAGGGACATTGAGGACTGGTATTCCTTACTTACTGTGACCATTTCCTAATGATAAACAGTCACAATAGCTGTGTTAAGTATTGATTAGAATACTTCAAGAGTTTTAAATCACTTTTTTACCACAAAAGGTCTGGATTGCAGTGGGCTGTAACCACCCTAAAAAACTAGGACAGTTATACAATAACATTTTCCTTTCTCCTTTCCTCTTTTACTAAAAAAGTATTAAGGAGAGTTAACACCACTAAATATATACTGATTTGTGTATGTCACTGTGTCATATACATTTTCACTCTCCTGTAATTAAGTTTGTCTCTCATAACTAACTTTTGTTCAGTAAGCATTAATTTGAGGACTTAATGGGCCAGTTTCCAAAATAGTTGCTCTCAGTGTAAGTTTGCCCTGATTCTAAAAGACTTGCTCTCAGTGTAAGTGACTTACTTGGGTGTAAGGCCTAGATATAAACAGGCTTACATCAGAGGTCAAATTTCAAAAGACCCGCTTTCAGTATAAGTGGTCATTTACACTGAGACCAAGTCTTTTGGAGTCGAGTCCAGTTTCATATTACCTGTTGCTTAGACTCAAACAGTATATACTGGCATTCAAGAAATCATACATTTGCCCAGGATGTGATGACTGTCAGTGAAAATATACAAGCGCAATTGTGACCAGACACATGATCTCTGGATAAAAAAAGATAGACGCATGAAAGGGTTAAAAAGGAAAGAAAGAATGAAAGAAAGAAAAAAAAACTATGTCTAAAGATACATCTTTACAGTTCAATAATGCTAAAATGCTATAAAGAGATTTTAGTCTTATAACACCCTATTAAAGCTAATGTGTGCTTGCTGTCATTAAAAAGGAATAAGTATCCAGTAAATTAATTTGGTTAGCTTTAGTTAATGAATGTGCAGTCAAATTCCCCATAAGAAAAATCAAGGTATGTCTGTAAAATACTGCACACCTTTGTAATAGACCTAATGTCATATAAAAGCTAAGAAAACTCAGTGTAAACAGATGTTTTTTAAGCTTAGAATGGTAAGTGAAACTGATGACATAATGATGTCGTGTAATAATATGAATAATTCCTAAATGACAAAATGAATGAAAATCATGAACTTCCCCAAAAACAGTCAATGATGCAGATGCAGAAATCATAAATGTTTTAAAACAGATAGCAGAATAGATACCAACAGAGTGTAAAGCATTTGGGGCAAGTAGAAGTGGGAAGTGCAGACCATTGAATGAGGAAAGGAGTTTGTATATCCAGGGAAGATGTGAGTCTCTAAAATGTAAAACAGTCTCACATCGCTTTATATTTAAAACAGAGCATATTCTTTTTCTGTGCTTTGCAAGTTACTGCACTAACTAAAATGTTAAAGGTGCAACCATATGCTGTCTTTTATATGATAAGATACATAAGGTGGCAGGTTGAACCTGATTACGAGAATAGTGACCTAGCTGACAGCTTCCCTTCAGTAGCTTGGGATGATTGGCCCTTTAATTTTTTTATTTCACACCGTATCTGTTTGAAAGCTAACCTTAGCCCAGCATTAGCACAGTTTAATAGACTGCAAATCCAATTAGGGAAGTTATGACTAGAACCGTATGTGGCAGCAGGTTGACAGGCATATAAGTTAAAACTTCCGACTTGAGAAAGGGCATAGCAATTATTTTCAGCTGGGCACACTGCTTTGGCTTAAAAAAATGCCAGTAAAAATGTATAGTTTGAGATGCTAAGATTCCAGCAATGAAGCATGCTATATAAATATACTGCTAAAGGTTGCTTTTCTCATTCCATTGCTTTCATTTATACTGCTTTGATATAAAATATTCTAGTGGCAATTCATACTACAAGACCCTAGGAATGCAGCACATGAATATGCTGTATAAATGCACTGCTGATGCTTACCTGTTGGTTAACACTGATTTATATTTATGCTATAATAAATAGAGCTCATATAGATAAACATTAATGGGCGTTCATGTCCCTAGTCAAATGCGTCATTCACTTCATTGTTTTTTTTTTTTTTTTTTGGGGTCACAATCAGTTGTAAGGCATGCATTTATTAAAAGAGGAAATACTCTAGTCTTATCTTTTACATTATTCTGTATCCTTACCATCAAACTTTGTTTCTGCAGCAGAGCAGGTCAAATGATTCAGTCTTTGAATATTTATTATGAGATTAGACTGGATACATGCAATTAAATGGGGGTCATCTACTATGAATATGTTTTGTTGTTAAAATACAGTGTATGGTACGATGGGTGCAACAGTATTTTTATATAACAGCTATGTATTAATGCCATGTCTTGGTGGTGTTTTCCACACATCTACATTGATTCTATGAGTCTGAGTAACTGATTAACTGATTAAAATATAAAGAAAAACAGCAATCCAAACTGGTTGGAGTGGAGCACACCAGTTGCTTCTGCGATCCTTACCAGTTCATAGCGTTATAGGTTCATAGGTTGGTACTAGGCTATTGGCCCTAGGGCCTATACAAGCCTAGTCATAACAATTCCCAGGAAATTTCTTCCCAAAATATTTACTTCCCCAGACCTCTGTCTAGCAGGGCAACTGATGTGAACCCGGGGTGAATTTCCTATCTCCCATCCAATCATCAAAGTTACTTTTGAAGACAGACAAATAAGGTGCCCTGCTTGATATGTATTGGCACTCTATTTCAGAGTCTTCGGGGGTCCCTGGGTCAGGAACCTATCCCCCCAGCATGTTTTGTTTATTGTGATGACAAGGTTTAGATCCCTGGAGCGTGTGGCTCTGAGGGATTGGGATTTCTTTACGCGCAGCATGTCCAAAACCTCTGGGTTTGACATGGCCTTGTATGTTAAGCAGAGATCGCCTCTGAGTAGACGATATGTGATGGAGTATAGCTGGAGTTTTTTTAGGTAGTCAGCATAGGGCATTTGCTTTAGGCCTGTGATTCTTTTAATGAGGTATTTCTGCAGCCATTTCAGTTGTTGCAGATGTTTTGAGAGGTACATACCAAACAGGGCATTGTATTCTATAATGGGTCTAATGAGGGATGAGTACAGTGGGACAACAACCTACTTTTTTCTGGATGAAAAGCCCTTAGTGATGAGTTGTGCCACATAGAAGGATTTCCTGACTGTTATGGTGATGTGTTTATCTTAGGAGAGACCACTGTCCACCTGTGCCCCTAAGTCTCATCACACTTTTGGTGTTTAGTGTACTGCCAACTATGTGGTAATTCACGGGTACATGTTTTTTCCCAAAGGGGATAACTATACATTTCTTGGCATTGAGCTTGAGCTCATGGTTCTGGCACAAAGCATATGTTTCTGTAAGGCCCTTTTGTAGAATATCCACATAATTTGGGGATTCAATAATGGCTCCCAGTTTGCAGTCATTTGTAAAGTTTGTTAGCCAGAGTCCCTTAGTGTTGGCCTGTACTTCACAGAAGTAGATGCCAAACAAGAGCGGTTCCAAGTCTGAACTCTGAGGTACTCCACTTGTCACTTGTCTGGAGCTGGATTTGGAGTAGGCTACTTTTACAGTGTAGGTTCTGTCAGTAAGCCAGTTGGCAACCCATCGAGTGATGTAGGGATTATTCCCCAGCTTAGTAAGTTTATCTATGATTCCAGAGTGGGGGATGGTGCTGAAGGCCTTGGGGAGGTCCAGATAGGCTGTGTGGACCACCTTACCCTCGTCCACTGCTCTGGAGATTGATTCGTAGAAGTCAATCAGGTTCAGGAGACAAGATCGGCCCTTCACAAACCCAAATTTGTCGGGGTCCAATGTTTGAGGGTTGCCATTGTCTTTGTTTACAAGTTCCATGATAATAAGTTTCATGGCCTTGCAAATTAGGCTCATCAGACTGATGGGGCAGTAGTTCCCAGGATCCAAGGTGGATTCCCCCTTGTGGAGTGGAATAACTGTAGCTGTGCACCACTCAGTGGGCACAAAGCCTGAGGAGAGGCTATGATTAAATATGACACTTAGGTGAGGTGCCAGTTCATTTTGTAGTTCATGTAGTATACAGCCCAGGATATCATCTGGTCCCATGGATGCTGTATTCTTAGCTTTGGAGAATGCATTTTTTACCGGTGTGGCCGTTATTACCAGAACTGGGCAATCTTTCAGTATTGAGATGGACCCTTTAGGGGTGAGGGGGAGGGGTGAAGTTAGCACTGAATAGATCTTCCAGGATATTGTCAATATCCTTGGGATCAGTATATTTAATGGCATTCTGTTGTAGCTCAGAGCAGATCTGAGCATTGCCATTTAGATTCTTGACATAGCTATAGAATGCCTTGTGTTTGTGTTTGGAATCTTTGGCAATTTTATTTTCATAACTAGCTTTGGAGGATTTTATGAGGGATCTCAGCTTCTTACTGAAGCTGGTAAGGGAGTTTTTGCATCCTGGGATTTTCCTCTTTTCTGCAACGGTTTCTTCCTTTTATTGTAAAGTTTGTTTATGGCAGGGAACCACCAGACTGGCTTCTTTTTCTGGAGGAGAGCATCTTGGTTCTATTTGGTATGGCACGATTCATGCACGAGTGGATGTGCTCGTACAGTGCCTTAGTGTAGGATTCAGCAATCAAACTTTCAGTTCCCATCTGCATGGGTGTAACGAAGTTTGTCACTTCTGACTTGAGTAGCATGAAGTTGGCTTTGGAAAAGATTTTTACAGAAGTTTCCTTACTAGGGGATGAGGGAGGGATGTGAATGTCAAGGGTGATTAGCTTATGGTCAGACCTGACCAACGAGGGGGTGACCATAGGTGTGGAGCATGAATTTCCCATGTTGGTAATGACCAGGTCTAGGATATTGGAGCCCCTGGTGGGACTATGGATTAGTTGATCCAGGCATTGGAATTTATGAATTCCAAGAACCATTGGGCAAAGGTGCTGGTACATGAGTAGTTTTCCAAGTTAATGGCAGGGTAGTTGAAATCACCCAGTATTAGTGTGTTTGGTTGTATCTTAATATTTCCAGTATGTTTAGAAAAGTGTAGTGAGAATCTTGGGGCATGGCGGGGGATCTGTAGCAAGCTGCAATTTGGATTGCAGTCTTACCTAGTGTTAGTTGCACCTGGAGTATTTCAGACAGATTGTGTTGGGCAACTAGCCTGGTGGTGTGAACATCCTTGGTGAATATGGATACTCCTCTACCTTTAGTATTTCGGTCGTGGTTTGGTGGCCGAAAGGTGTGGTAAGAGTTGTAGCCTAGTATTGCAGGGGTGATCTCTGGAGCCTTGAACCAGGTCTCAGTTACTGCACATATATCAATGTTCTCCATTTTTAAGACTGCCTCTAGAGTGTGCATTTTGAGGTTTAGACTTCTAGCATTGAGTAACATTACATTCAGATTTTGCATGCTTGTACCTGTTACAGTGGTGGTTTTGTCCTTTGAACTTTGCTTAAAAAAGGCACTATAGGGGTGGCAAGAGCCTTAGCCAGTAACCTGAATCCCAGGGGTGAGAGGTGCAGACCATCTCTGGCAAGGCATCATGGTCTGTCAATCATGTCATCCCAGGCAGACAGATACTGGATCCCCTTTGAATGAAACCAGACAGTTGAGACGCAGATTCTATGAATGGAAAATAGCTGTTTTCCAAGACAAAATAAATGTGGCTATTATTTACATTTGCTGTTATCTTTAGGTAATGCTGCTTGAACATAAGAGAGTTTTGACAATAGTTGTTACCCTGTATTCATTGACTGCCTGAATTGCATCACTTTATACAAGTTATGAGTACAATAATCTTAGCCTAGGAGTAATGGGAATTAAAGAGCAGAATATTCAGCTCTCCTATATTTCCTTCAGGTGGATGTGTTGTCAGGGAAGGTAAGTATCAAAAAGAATGGTTTTATTAGCAAATTTAGGAATTTAGAAATTCTGTACTGCATGTCTAGCTCACCTTTAATTTCTCTACAAACTGCCTAAAATTTCCATAATATTAAGTGATTGTCATATAACTTGTATCAATTCATAACCAATGTTTTTATATTATCACTGATTTGTTATAATTATTTAAACTGCAGATGTTTTTGTTTTATTTTTGAAGATTGTAAAATTATTGTTCTAAAAATGTTTTGTTAACAATTTGGAGCTTTTTCCTTCAGGCCTCTGGTGAAAATGGGCTTCTACCCAATCAGACTTAGCTAGGATTTATAAATGAGCATCATACCTCTCAACCTCTTAGAGCAAAACATTTGGACAAAGCCTAAAATGATGGGGTGACAAATAGGGACAGATTTTAATTATTGCTCTTACAAAATTAGAAAGTTGATAGAATAATAGGGTTTGCATTAACATGAATTTTTGAAGAATGTGGAGTCTTAAACTCAAATGTTTGTCATTATTTAATGACTTCAATCCTCAGCTATTTTGCCAGAAAGGTGCAGATTTTAAGAAGAACACACCAAAAATATGAGGCAGAAATCTGGACATTCTGGGAAAATCTGTACAGTTGAGAAGTATGATGGGCATTGCATTACAGAATGGTATTTTGCAATAAATAGCAGTAGATAACAGAAATGTAATTCAAAAATGACCATAAATTCTCAAGTGACTGTTATCTTATAACCAGGATGGGTTTTGTAGGAAAAAATTTCATAAGTGCATGAATATTTACCTCACGATATCTGTAGAAAGTTATAATCCCACTTCCAAGACATGATGAACCATTAACTATGTACAGAAATTCCATGTGAGAAATCCTGCACACTCCATACATAGCTACTGAGCAATTCATTTGCTAACAAGGTAAGTGAACTGGTGAATAGTTTATTTTCATCCATGACCCTGGCCCAACAGACTTTAAAAATGTTATCAAAACAACATTTACAAATAGATAATCTAGTAAGTTACAAATGAAATTAATCCTTGTATTAAAGCTGCATCATAGCCAACATTTATACATCAAGAATTACCATAACAGCACCTGCAATTAGCTTTTTAAGGAATGCCATTCACACAAATCATTACATTATGTAATCCAAGTATTTTTATTATTACTAGTAGTAGTATCACTTTCTGGAAGGTGATGGAGTGCATATAATGCCTTGTTCTTTATCATTGTGACTGCTCTATTAGTTTCTTTGTTAGCCAACCAGTGTTCCTTCTTAGTATGGTTCACCATGTATTCCTTTTATTTATGACTGAACAAGGATCATAAAAATCTCATGTGTCTTGTAAGATCAAGAGTGTCAGGAACAGGTTAGATCTATTTAGAATGCTTTTTGAAATAATTTCTGAGTTATGTGAAGAGGTATATTATGCTAAAGATTTTTCTTCACAGTTTTATGACTTGTATGATAATTATAACATCGGGGTGTTACTAGTTACACCTGACGCACCATTGTTCATAGTTATATCAAATGTAAAAGTAATCAGATGTTTCTTGTGTCCATACAGTGAATGTTCGGCAATGAAAGCTGAGACAATTTGCATACTTATTCACTAGGTCATATAACTATGGGGAGATTCCTCAAGATTGGAGACATGCGCTTATTAAACCTGTCTTTAAGGAAAAGGGGAGTAGGACAAACCCAGGGTCATATAGACCCTTAAGTCTACTTTCATGTGAAAAAATAACTGAGAAGGTAATACTGGATAAATTATTGTCAAAACTGTTTAGGCTGGGACTTGAAACCATATATCAGCAAGCATATTTTTAAAATAGATCTATTACTTTCTGTAAAATGATGTTGTATAACAATATAATAACAGCTATGAATGAATAGATGTGCTGTGATGTAATTTATATAAATTTAATTTCAGCATTTGACAGGGTCATACACTGACCAATAAATTAGAAAAGCTAGGTATTGATATACTCTAGAGATGGATAGTTGCATGGCTTCCAAATAGGACATGGCAAGTATCATACAGCAGTTGGACAGGTAAATCCTTAGTTACAGTGAGGGTGTTCCACAAGGCTCTGCCATGGGCCCTTACTTGTTTACATTGTATCTTTTGACTTAACTTTTTCATCTGAGGTGTTCTACAGTCTGTATGCAGATGACCTGAAACTGGGTAAACTGATTACACGTGTTACAGATAAGGCTTGTCTGCAAAATAACTTGACTAAATTGACCGTTTAGGCACAGGAGAATAATATGCTGATAAATACATTAAAAACTAAGCATAGAAGATTTGAGAGACATAAACTGAAAGGTGAATATTTAATACAGCAGACAGTGATTGAAACTGTAGACTCATTTAAGGACCTGTGTGTATGGGTAGATCCAGCTATGGGTTTTTCTAATCAAATCAACCAATTGGTTAATGATAGTTATAGAACCATAGATTGCATAAAAGATTTATGAAGTCTATGGAATCAAAAATGATGAAGTCATTTTTAGTTGCATTAGACCCAAACTTGAGTATGTAATAACAATATGAAAACCCTATAAGAAAACAAGCATGAATAAACTGGAAAGAGTACAGTGAAATATAACAAGGGCATCCATGGATGTGCAAATTTAAGTTATTATGAAAGACTAAAATATCTGACCTTGTACGGTGTCTCATACAGATATCTAAGAGGAGATCTTATTCGGGTATATAGGGCATTTAGAGTCAACTACCTCTGGGAATGTTTGGGGTTATCAAAAAGTACTAGAAAGGGGGCCATGGTCAAGATGCTGAAGAGAAAGATGGAGGGTTCTTCAGCTCTGCTGTTCTTGACATATCTCTGGCAGGAAATTTTATTTCTATGTTATACTTTTTTTGTTTTCTTTATAAATAGTAATTTAAATAATTCTCTTCGATAACATATAAAAAGTATTTAGAAATATTGGCATTTCTCTGTCAAAAAATTACTTGAAATATCTTATCCCATTCAAGCAAGATGAATCACAGTAAAATTAACTCTCATGACACTGCATCCAAGAAGGAGCTTCAAATGGTTTTAACTAACATACAAAAGTTATCATTAAAAATGGATAAAATGTATAGTAAGATAGAAAATTTCATGGACAGATGTACAAAGCAGAATTATTTCAAGAGACACTTAATCAAAAAATTTCTGGAATGGAAAAATCTTTAAATGATATGGAAAAAAGACTATGAATATGAAAATAATACATCATTCTTATTAAAATAGAATACCCTTCTGCTGAGTTAACTAGATGATCTAGAGAACAGATGTTGAAGAAATAATATCCGGATCTTTGACTCCCAGAGAAAATTGAAGGGAACAACATGTTAAACTTTTTACCCTCCGGGCTCCCTAACATACTTGATTTGAGTGAAGCAATGTCTTATGGCATTGAGAGAGCACATAGATCTCTCACAGTGACTCCTTCTGATAAAAATTCTATACCAAGATCTGTTATTGTAATATTTTTTTTCATAACTTGACAAAAACTGATTCTCAAAATAGCATG
Organism: Protopterus annectens; assembly: GCF_019279795.1. Taxonomy (NCBI): domain Eukaryota; kingdom Metazoa; phylum Chordata; order Ceratodontiformes; family Protopteridae; genus Protopterus; species Protopterus annectens. The sequence goes on along the minus strand of NC_056733.1, from coordinate 1,655,680,274 downwards.
GTCAAAATCTCTCAAACTAGGTGGGAAACTAATTAGGTTTGATATTGATTACTCACCCACAGTTATTTCCAAAAGAAAATACTTTTTGCCCATCATTAAGGAACTTAAGAAAAAACAGATTAAAGTCCACTTGCTCTTTCCAGCTAAACTAAAAATGTTTCTTCATGATAAAACAAGAACTTTCAAAAATAGACTCTGCACTTTCTTAAAAGTTAAAAAAAAATAATAGAGCAACCTGAAGAAATGGATTGGAGCAATAGTTCTTTGAAAAGACTGGCTGAGAGAAATGGCTGGAAGACACAGGAAAAGTAGAAGACATTAAAAGAAAAGTGACTGTTTAACAATCTAAATTATCATTATGAATTCAGTATTCATATTATGTTTATTTTTTTTTTATGTTTATTCCTCTCATTACATTATATCAGCATGATATACCAAATCTTCTGAAGACAACTATATCACTGCAACTTTGAGTTAGTTATATACTTTTAATATTGTTTAATTAGTTCACTTTATATAGTTTTATTAAATGTTACAGAATTAAAATGACATTTGGCAAGAGTTTAGAGTGCTGATGGATAAGATAAACTGTCAACCGGTTCAGTAAATAATATGTCTTTATTTTTCCAACGGAGATCTGAAATATAGCCATACAAAGATAATGCAGAGTCTCTTGCTATTGGTAAGGGCTGTATAAAACTGATTATAGTTATTATAACACAGTGCCTTCACAGAACATAGTCTTGTTAAATGATGTGACTGAATTCTGAATAAAGACATCTAATTTGGTGCTATTGTTCTCTGTATTCCACAAAACAAATCTTAAAACATAGGACAGCACACTTTAATAGATATAATTCAACTACTGGGCTGTATTGTATGTACACTGCTTCTATAATGGTTGCAGCAGTTTGGAAATGCAATATTAGTGTTACAAAAGCTCAGATTGGGTGACTAGACAGATGTAAAGTCGGTTACTCAGGAAGTACTGATGTTCGGATTCCTGGGAGATATTAATGATTAAGGTAGGTTCTTATACTATGAATGTTTAATTCTGTCTATTTAAATGGTGGATAATTATGATGATTTTGCTGTTTGAATGGGAGAGAGAGGTTTGGCTATGGAAGGTTGTTATAGCTTTAGTCGCTATTTATTTGTGCGGGTGTTCAGCTGTGAATCAGTGGGTTAGCTGGGTGTGTGGATGATTTTCAGCTCTTGATTTGTTAGAGAGACATTTATTTTTTGTCATTTGCAGTTCTGGGCTGATTTGAGATTTGTTTCATCTGTGTATAGGATCGACTTGCGCAGGAGAGGAGTTGGATATCTTTGTATGTTCTGCTGGTGTCTTTGTTGCTGAACTGAAGTGGGATTGAGGATTTGTATTCTGAGTAGTTCAGCATGTACTTGTTGGTTGGAAGATCATTGTGGACTGTGGGATGTTTGCATCATTGGTTTGGCAGTTTTCTAAACTTTTGGATAATAACAGCCTATGACATGAGCAGATTTCAAATTGGTGAAAGCTTCTTGTGTCAACTCGAGCCATTTTGTTTATCTTCTTTCTCTTTCATGCCTTCAATGGGAAGATTAGTAATCATACAATTATATGAACATTTCCTTGGTTGTGAATAGTAAAGGGCTTGACCAGAGGACAGGAAACACTACAGTCTGCTTGTTGACATGTAGATAACACATTTTAAAAACATTGAATGACAGATTAATTTATTCAGTTGCTAGGACTGAGTGGATTAAAATGTCTATTATTTACAACTATAATAAAATGGTTCTTTGTTTGACTAACTCAACATTTAATTCACAAGTAAGACTGTAAATCTGATCTTATTTGACTTTTACATATATATTGTTTATACAGTAATGACAATGTGCACAGCCTTTCAGCAAGGTCAATACTTAATTTGCAAGAGACTGTATTTATCTGACAAACTAGAACTAATATTAAGAGACTGATAGTAAACATTGATATTAAAAATGTGATAATGTGATTCATCTTTGATTTAAATTTTTTTTTTCTTTTTTCTTACTGGTTATATCACTCCTGTTATAGTTAAAAGTGATTTTGAAAAATATTTTGTTAGATTTTTTTTTCTTTTGTTTAAATATCTATACAGTTTTTACATATAACCACAACCACAAAAATCATGTCATGGTAGTTATTGGGAAATGATGTACTCCCACCCTCAAAGCATTTTGGGTAAACAAAAACTATTTTTGAAAACAGCTTCTTACGTACATTGTGGTTTCATTGCTACATTATCACATGTTAAATTTCAGTGTAAGGCTTTCCATTTGCATGCCCTAGATGATGTGTCTTCATAAGAAGTAACTCATTTTGATGCATTTAACTTCAGAAATATAGTAGCCTATGCATTGATATAATTAGTGAAGCACTCTGGGTTCAGTATTTAATGAAGCCATGGCAACAGTTTTCAGCTCCAAGAACAATTTCAGGAGGCTGCCATTTTCAATAAAATGAAATACATAAACAGAACATTTTTTGATTGAAAAGATACCTTTATTTATTTAAATGTGTTTACAGTGACACAGTACTAATCTTAAAATGCCAATATCAGGATCAGACCATTAGAAAAAAAAAACTGTAACATAATTGGCCATAGTTATTTCATTCAAATTAATAAAAGAAGTTAGCTTAACAGGAAACATTCTAATGTCATAATGTTTTGAAACAAACCACTTCTATCTAGCATGCAACTCAGTACTAGGTGAAATAGTTTCATACATTATTTACATGTTATGACAGTGAAGTGTCATTGCAACATTTGCTGCATTATCCGCAGTAGATTTACAGTGAGGGGGATATGGCCTGAGGGGAGGCCATTGCATTGTGGGTGTTTGTGAATATGTGCTTTCAGTTGGAGTCATACTTAAGTGAAGGGAGTTAAATCTTCTATATTGGGGATAATTTTAAACATGTCTGAACATTAATGTTAATGAAAGGACTCGAACTGCCATACATACTTCTCAGTCGAAAATAATTCATTGATGGCACACTGATATAAACATATCCATCAGGAAATGCAGAAAATCACTTGTATAATAAAATGGAATTTGTTTTAAAAGATCAATTCAGTGTATAAGGAGAGAAAGGCTATGGACTGTTTTGGAACAATTTTAGTGAAAGGCAAATGTTTAGATAAATTAATTGTCAGTGATACTCAGAAAAATATTTACCTTGTAAAGAAAAGTTTGATGTTTATGTTGTCTGCACATTTTCATACACAATAATATTAATGTTCATATAATTAACTACATCTGTTTTGTTATTTCCTGATCAGCATGTTAATGCAACAGGTTTCTAACTCAACAAATAATCCAGATAAAGTATACCGAGAATATAAATTAGACATGGTTAATGACTAATAGATTATAACACAAATGTAAAAAGGGATATATAGTACTGACGTCCTAGTTAATACCCAGCCTACAAGACTGATCAACAACTATAAGGACGATAACATCCATCTTTGCCAGATGGAAACATGTCAGCTATAAAAATGTAAAAGGTTAATTTAGAAGCAGAATGATTTGGGTTACAATATGTAGATAAGACTTCCAAGCCACAGTGGTACAGTGGTAGCATTGTTACCTCATAGTGAGAGGGTCTCCTGTTCGATTCTCGGCTGGAGAGCCTTCTGTGTGGAGTCTGCATGTCCTCCCCGTGGTCGAGTGGCCTCCGAAAGACATGCGTGAATGGGTGTGTGTTTGCTGAAGGTTGGGCGTCGGACTGGCAATTTGGCACCATAAAAATCGACTGCCAATCATTAGCAGACCGGAGATCTGCTGTGGCGACCCCTAACCGGGAAAAGCCGAAAAGACAAACAACATGTAGATAAGACTTCCAATCTGGAGAATGGTGATACAGAAATCCCCAGTGCAGAGACAACACCGACATATACAATTTTTGTATAACATTCAAACTTTACTTTATAATTTGAATTTAAATATTATAATACATTGGTTGTATGTTGAATTAATAGTAAATCATCAAGATTGTTTCCAGAGAACAAAGACTGACACGTGAATTTTTGATTATATATCTTTCAGAGAATTTTATGGTAATATATTCTTTGTTTTATTATAAGCTCTTTGAAGTTATAAAAACATTATATTGGATTTTGATTTTCCATTAATTTATAATAAGATTGAGAGATAAGCTGTTATTGAGGGTGATGTTTTGCTGACCTTCTGGATTTATAAAAACACTGCTTGAGATGGTTCTTATTTTTTGGATTTTTATAACAATATTACATGTATATATTTTCTGGGATTGTTTTTTTTTTTACCTCAGTATGTTGAAGATTAGGACATTTGCTATAACTTTTGTGATATTTATTGTCAAGCACTTTCAAAACATATAAAAAGGTACCTTCTAACATGTTTCACTTTTATGCCTAATTTAATGGAAATAACTTGAATTGACAATTATTCTTTTTGTATTCTACAATAACAAACATAAATTCAGATTGGTAGAATGTGTCTGTTCAGTAGTGTTATAAAACACCTTTCCAATCATTCTGAACAGAATAAGTATAAAAGTTCAGAAAAGACATATGGAAAATCATTTAACATAAACATGCACTCTCAAAATGCATATGCACATCAAATAAAGACTCATTGAGGAACCATAGTAATAAATATAGAACAAAAGAGCAAGTGAGACAATGTCAGGTACAGTAAACAGCAATCTACACAACAACTATCCACAATACCTCTATTGACCTTTTAGTATATATCTGAAGTGGATTATAAAATATGAACCTGGGCAAACTAATTTTATTAAATGTATATGTAAGCTCAGTAAAATTATTTATTAAAGATGAATAAAGTTACAATCTCATGAAATAAAGTAAAGAAGAGCATGCCAATACACAAGTGTTTGACAAAATATACACTGTCTAAGCTAGAGAGTACACTATTGATGTTGTCAAACAGAAATGTAATTGATATATATACAATGACTGAACAGATGTTACACAAGTAAATAGTATAACAAACAGATGAAAAAAACAAAGTATTTGTGATTAATCATTCATTTACAGATCCTAAATTATTTTAAAAATCAGTGTAATTGCAAGAAACATCTTCAAGTTGCGTAACAAGCCATGTATTTAAATGCTATATATGTAGATCTGATTTTATGTTTGATTTGCAAATATTAGTATGTTTTACTTGTTTTAAACATCTTAAAGTCTTTTAGAATAACTATTTACTTAACTGTTATATATTGTTGTACTTTATTATTAAATATAATCTTCAGGGACTATAACATTATATTAATAATCAGTTTCAAATAGACGCATGCTGTAGATTTATTTAATAGTTTTTTTCTACCTAACTTTGTTCAATTCTGTTGGTGAAAATCTAAAAGAGAGTTAATTAAACATAATTATAATGAACATAGATATAGAATGGTAGAGATTAAACTATCCTGCTTCTTAGCTGGAATTATTATCTAGGTCTGGAGTTTTTTACTCCATGTGAAGTTGGATGGTCAGAGTTTCACTACATTATATAAATTTAGATTTGCATGTTTTTATTTTGATGTCTACAAATAAAACTTTTTTATCTATCACTAAGACTAAAACAAGTTATTATTTCATTAATAAATTACATGAGTCTTTCTATTGATCTTTATAGGATAATTTACCACACATTACAGAAAAATTATATAAATTAATAATTAGACTATAATTGATGAGTTTAAAGTGCTTATCAATTAATATAAATGGCCCGAATAATGGTTGCAAAGGAGGTAGTTTCTATAAATATTTAAAGCTGTTCTCACCTCAGATTGTATTTGTTCAAGAAACACATCTTATAACAAAGGATGTAGATAGAGCTAATAATAAGCAATATACAGTAATAGCTAGTTCTCAATTTAATCAAAAAAGAAGAGGGGTAGCTATTCTTTGGAAAAACATTACCCATACTACATATTTAAATACTTATAATGATGATAAATGTATGTTTTGTTTAGTTAGTATTTTAATTTATAGAAAAATATATTCCTTAGTGAATATATATCGGATCCCTGCTTTAGGTGTAAAAGCAACTAAATCCCAATTAGATCAGATACTTCAATACTCCAAAGGTAGTCTTATTATAGCTGGAGACGTTAATTGTATACTAAATGGAAAGGATACTAATACTAAGAGAAAACCTAAAATATCTGCTACTGCTGAAGCATTAATATACTTTATTAATATACTTAATATTAAAGGTTCTAAAGAAGTTGTAGATAAAGATTCTCTTCACTTTACTCATTTCTCAAATAGACATGGTATGCAATCAATAATTGATATAGTTTTGTATCAAATTATTTAGTTACATATTCAGATTAAGTTAAAATAACTTCATGCCCAATTTCAGATCATAGTATCATAAAATTTTACCTTTTTCTAACATATAATAATGTCACTCGTATTAAAAGAATCCTGGCATATATCACAAAAATGAAGGATTTTAAAGATTTTTTTTGACAAAGAAATACAAATTTATTTAGAATTCAATAACACAAATGACATATCAGAAGCTTATATATATATATATATATATATATATATATATATATATATATATATATATATATATATATATATATATATGTATATATATATATATATATATGGGATGCTCTCAAAACCTATCTATACAAGAAAATCATAAACTGGTCATCACTAAAAAGGAGAAAATGCAATAAAGACTTCACAGACTACAAGGAAAATCGATAAATTAAAACTAGAACATCAAAATAACAACAACATTCCATTGAAAAAAATAAATGAATTACAAAATAACTATCTAGAAATTTTAAATCATAAAGTCAAAATAAACATGGAAAAGATTAAATTAAGTAGCTTTTCAATAAATCCAAAAAACTGACATGGAGTAGGTTGTAATACCAAAATGATAATAAAATAAAATTATATTAAGGAACTATATAGTGAGAATAAAAGGGAATTAAGTCACTGCAATAGAATATATACTTAATGAGTTCAAAGCACATTATATAAAAATTAACCAAATTTATCCAGCAATGGACTCACAAGAAGCAATAAAAAATATGTATTAATAAATACAGTAAAAACAAACTGACAGAGCAACATTTGAAAACACTTAATAAACCCATATCTACGATTGAACTTACAAATCAAATACATAAATTAAAATCTAATAACGCCCCAGGCAATGATGGGATAATATCAGAGCTATATAAATCAATGCCTAAAATGCACTAAATATTTTGCTACATACTTTTCAATTAGCTAAAGATATAATGATAGTTCCCCAATCTTAAAATCTGACAAAGACCCAGCAGAATGTATATCTTATAGACCTATATCATTGTTAAATGTTGACTATAAATTATTCATGTCCATCATAGCAAATAGATTTCAACAATTCCTTCCATATTTAATCAATAAAGATCAAACTGATTTTATTAAAAATAGAAATACTTTTGATAATATCAAAAAAATTTTAACCATAATTGATTATACTAACAATATAAAAGACCTCTTGACATTAGTAAGCGTAAACATTAATAGTGCATTTGACACAGATAATTGGAGCTACCTATCATTAGTATTGCAGGAATGTAACTTTCCAATAGACTTCCAAAAACTTATAAAAACTTGTATGAGAAATTTTGGCTTATATAAAAATAGGTTCTTATATCTTACAATCAATCCCCATTACTAGGGTTACAAAGCAAGGCTATCCCCTCTCCCCACTACTATTCACTTTAATTATGAAACCTTTTGCAAATTACATAAGAGTAAATCAAGAAATTAGAGGAGTACAATTGGGACATAACCTTAACTCGAAAACACTTTTATTTGCAGATGATATTTTATTAAGCTTATCAGATAAAAATTCTCTTATTCCCTTTTTAAAGCTATTAAAAAATTCCAGTCTAAATCGGGTATTATATTTAATGAGTATAAAACAAATATTTTATATATTAATTCTAATGTTATTAACCTGCTACAACAATATTCTAAATATTTAGTTATTTATGACAAAATAAATACTTAGGAATAATATTAACTAAAAACATTAAATATTTAATTAATATAAATTATAGTAAAACTTTAGAATCGACTAAAAAATCTTATCAATAATTGGAATACATTTTTATTTACATTACAATAAAGATTTTTAATTATTAAAATGATAATACTACCTAAAATACTGTATATAATTCAGTCCTTAGCTCTGCCTGTTCCTAAATAACATATGAGATTTTGACACCCTACTACTTAATTTTTTTGGCATCCTAACAGACCTAGATTAACACTCAAGCATCATCAACATAGCTGGTCCCATGGAGGAATAAGTTTACAAGAGAGAATTATATTCTGCTTCAGCCATTATAAAAACAATCATTTTTTTGGACAAATAAAAAGTATTCTGCCAAGCAGAAAGCTATACAAGAATACATATTTATGGAAAATAGTCAAGTAATCTACAATTCCTATAATAAAATCAATAATAATACTTTTCTTTGGTTATTAAAAGATTATGTACTAGGATATCAAAACATAATAATAAATTCAACCTATATTACAATGATAATCTCCAACTTCAAAAATCATGTCTATAGGGAACCTGAATATAGGGCCTGGATATTCTTTATCTTTCCTATAGCATATACACAAAATAGCATTATTATATTTCATACATTTTCATTGGATACATTTAAAGAAAATAATTAATATATTGGTTTCAGTTAATGGACAAAGAAAAATGTATTCACAAGATTTTATATTAAGTAAATTCAACTTAAATATTTAAGCATAAGTGCTTTTATTCTGCTGCATTTATTACTTCTTGTTAATATCCTGATTAAATGTGTTTGTTATTCTAAGCATCTTAGCTTTGGTTTTAGCACTTGTGCTTCAGCCAGTTACTTTACATTTAAGAAGGTTCTTGTGGTCTACACATTTGTGGTCAAACCCTCTAAGTACGCTCAAGCATTATGAACAGTATGTCTGGACAATTTTCATCAGTTTCTCCTGCCAGTCTGGTCGACATGGGCATACTGAAACAGTGTAGCAATTGCCACATGTTTACTGACAACCCTTTTCTCCTAGCACATAATTCTTCCATCTGTGAGAAATGCATGTACATCAATAACCTGGAGTCCATGCTTTTTCACACCAGTCAGTACTCCTGACAAAGAGGAGATTGCTAGCACAAACACCACACCACTCACATACCCAAGCACAGCACACATAGCTATGCAAACACCCTCAATAAAAGCTTACCTAAACAAAGGAGACCTCCAAAACACACTCACAGACAATCCATACACAACACCAAACACATCCCAAACAGCAGAGATCATATCAGTGTCACACAAATGCAGCCCATAAGGCAAAACAATAAGCCATCACAGCCCACAAGACATAACAATAAACCAAGCAGCCTAGTCATTGGTGACTCAATTGTGAAAAACCCCAATGTCCTCCTCACCAGGCTCAACAAGGAGAAGGTCATGGTCAGTTGTCTGTCTGGTGCCAGAATCCACCACATCATGCATGCACTTAAGTCTCTCCCCAACAAGTACAAGTACAACTTTGTCTTTGTCCATCTTGGTGAGAATGACTTGAAATGTACCTCCCCGGGCTATATGAAGAGAGACATGATTGAAGTCTCAGAGTATGTGTTTCAAGCAGGTTTGACCCTTTGACATAAGTGGCATCCTACCTTCACCAAGAATGATACCACGATACCAACAAAAAATAATTGACTTCAACAATTGGCTTAGTTTCTGGTGTCATTCCAAGGGGATCCAGTATCTGCCTGCCTGAGATGACATGGTCGACAGACCTTCATGCTTCACCAGAGATAACCTTCACCTGTCAGCACTCGGTTTCTGGATCCTGGCTAAGGCTCTCACATTCCCCATTGTGCCTTTTTTAGGCAATGTGCCAAGCACAAACCTTTCAATATAAAAGATATGCCAAATATCAAATTGAAGCTCATGTTGCTTAATAATAGGAGACTTAATCTGAAAATGGACTCACTGGAGGCTCTCCTTGCACTGGAAGATACTGATGTCTGTACAGTCATGAAAACTTGGTTCAGGGCTGAGGACAGCACCCCTGCCTTACCAGGCTATACCTCATTCCACACATTCTGACCCCAAAATGAGGTTGGGAAGGCTAAGGGTGGTGGAATCTCTATCTTCATTAAGGAGAGGCACACCTCCAGACTGGTTTGCCAGCATGATGCACTGGAACTACTCCAGGTGCAACTAACAGTTGGCAAGACACTCATCCAAGTTATAGCTAGCTATAGACCACCCTCCATGACTCATGCCACCCACTCCTCTTACCTGGATCTACTTGACTCCATCAAGGTACCCCCTAATACCCTAATCCTTGGTGACTTCAACTACCCCACCATAGACTGGGAGAACTATTCTTGCATGAATGAACTCTCTCAATGATTCCATGACTTCATCAATTCTACAGCACTAGACCAGCTCTTCTCATTGCCCACAAGGGGAGATAACAATCTGGACTTGGTTCTTAACAACATGGGTGACCACTGCACCACTCCTATAGTATGTTCTTCCCTGGTGAGATCAGATCATTCAGAGTTTATATCCCTCCCAACCACCCTCCCCCAGCTGTAATCAAGCTAAGCTAAAAAACTTCTCAAAAGCTGAATACAACTTCCTAAGCAAGGGTATCTGTTGCTTCACAACACCGCCCCTCCTCAGAGGATGTGTACAACCATGCTGAACAGTACGCCAATGCAGTATACAAGCACCTGTACAACTGCATTGACTCAGCCATACCCAACAGAACTAAACCCTGCTCCTCAAGGAAACAAAACCTGTTTGGTGGGCATCCTATATCAACAGGCTTTACAACAAAAGGAAGAACCTGTTGTCCAAGGGTAAAAAGGAACAAATTCCAAATTGGAAAAACTCTCTCCTTAGCCTCAACAAGCAAATTAGATCACAAGTGAAAACCTCCAAGGCCAATTATGAATCAAAACTAGCCTCCAAAACAAAGGGAAACCATAAAGTCTTCTTCGGTTATGTCAGGAATCTCCATGGCAAAGGCCAGATTTTTTCCAAATTAGTACTTAACAGTATCACATACAATCATCTTGTTGGCTTAACCAACCTGCTAGCAGATAGGTTCAACACAAACCTCACCCCACCCCCCCAGGCCATTTTGGCATCACTGATACTAGTCCTGCACCTCACATCTCCATAGATCAAGTGTTTTAGGCCCTGTCCAAGGCAAAAAAACACAGCTTCCATGGGACCTGATAGTATCCCAGGATGTATTCTGCACCATCTCCAGCAAGAACTGGCTTAGCCATTGAGCACCCTATTCAACCACAGGCAAAGTACAGGCTTCATTCCAGCAGAGTGGAGAACTGCCATTGTCATCCCCTTGCACAAAGATGGTGCCACTACTGACCCTGGAAACTATCGCCCCATTCACTTGACAAGTTTGATCTGTAAAGCCATGGAGCATATTATTATGAATCTCTTAAACAAGGACATAGGCAATCTCCAAGCACTTGACCCCACCCAATTCAGATTTGTCTAGGGCAGATCTTGCCTGTTGAACCTGGTTGACTTTTTTGAGACTGTCACCAAGGCCCAGAATGAGGGAAAGTAAGTGCATACAGCTTACTTTGACTTGGCCAAGGCCTTTGACACAATCCTCCACTTGGGCATCATCAAAAAGCTAACGCAGCTTGGCATAAATCCCTATCTGATCAAGTGGGTGGCCAACTGGCTCACCAATAGGAACCTCAAAGTCAAAATACACACCTCCACCTCCAATAGCAGACCTGTCACTAGTGGAGTTTACCAGGGATCTGTCCTGGGACCCCTACTGTTTGGCATCTATTTCTCAGAGGTCCAGACAAAGACAAAAGGCCTGTGGGTGACTAAGTTTGTGGATGACTGTAAGTTGGGTGGTGTCACTGACTCCCCATATGATAATATACTGCAAGAGGGTCTCACAGCAACTAATGACTAGTGACAACAGTCATGGCCTCAAGTTAAGTGCAAAAAAAATGTATAGTCATACCATTTGGCAAAAACACGACCCCTACCAATTACCATATCAATGGCAACCCCCTAAGCACACAACCTGTGGTGAGCAACCTAGGCACTTAGGTTGATAACAACCCCAGATTTGACCGTCATGTAGTGGCAGAGGTCAAAAAAGCCATTTATTTGGTTCATCTCATAAGTAAAGGGACTGCATCCAGAAAAATGGAGATTATTACCACTCTATACTCCTCCCTCATTAGACCAATAATTGAGTACAACACCCTGTTTGGGATGCACCTCTTCAAACATCTGCATCGACTGGAAAGGCCACTGAAATACCAAACAAAGAGAATCCATGGCCTCCAATACCAGTCCTATGCAGAAAGGCTCAAATCACTATCATTATACTCAGTATCATACAGACTGCTCAGGGGTGATCTGTGTCTCACCTACAAGGCAATCTTGGACCATGCCCTACTAGAGATGCTCCATATCCATAAGTCTAACTCCTCATGCACTACCCACTCAAAAGGCCTGAATCTAATATGTGACATCAACAAAATCTGCTGGAGAGACAGGTTTGTCTCCCAGAGGCTACCCTGTCTCTGGAATAGACTTCCCATACACGTCAAACAAAGCACCTTGCTGACCTTCTTTAAGCGCAACCTTGATGAGTGGATGGGAAACCACAAATTTGACCCGGGGGTTCCACCTGTGTCCCTCACTGACAGTGGCAACAGGTGCTGACTGAGGTTTCTTTCTGGGGATAAGCTCTTGGCTAAGCTTTTAAGGGCCCCAGAGCAATTAGCTTAGTAACCTCTTATGATCCTATGTGGATAGATTTACAAAATTGTAGATACGCTATAGAAAGGAGATTATCCTTGATGCAAACTTCAATAAAAAAGGAGTTCCAAAATTTATAGATTATCACATACTATCAATTCATCAAAATCCCCCTGAAACAGATTGTTTATCCAAGATTTATAAAATTATTAAAATTAAATCCGATTTTTGTAGAGATAAATATTGGTACTACTTTATAGCTGTTAATTATTACCCAAGTGAGAGTGAGAAAAAAAAAAGTTAGTTACATCCTCTTTACAAGTCATGAGGTCATTAAAATGAAAGTTATTCTCATGGAAATTTATGCCTAAAGCTTTTATTCCACCTCACAAAACAGAGTTATCTAAAAAAAGTTGGTTGTTAGAGATGTGGTTTGGAAGATATGGCTAATTGGCAGCATATTATATATGAATGTAACATAATTAAACCTGTCTGGAATAATCTTAATTCTTTCTTTCAGGCTCTATTTAATGATAATTTTCACTTAAATCATTAATCCTGTTTAATACACCAATTACTGTATGTGTTAAGAAAGTTGATTAGTCCCTTCTTTTGGTCCCTTCAACAATCGCAAGAAAAGTGATTAGAAAAAACTGAAAAAGCAGTACTAGTCCAATAATGAAAGCATTTTATAACATTACAACTGAAACTTGTCAACTGGAGATTTTATCAATCAAAGAAAGAACCACTAGAATAACTTCATTAAATTCATGGATGAAACTCAAAAGATTACTGATCAAAAGGACATTAAATTAGTTATGATATATAAAGTTGTTAAATACGTGATTTGTTTCTATATTTACATTATAGACACCTTGTAAATAGTTTGTGTGAGTTTTCTGTTTTTTTATTGTTATTGTTTGCATCATTTTATATACATATGTCATTTCCATTTATATACTGTTATGAAATCTTTTATGTATGTATAATTTTAATAAAAGTAATTAGAAAAAAGTACTAGAGAATCATCAGATAAACTATGTAGAAGATTCTATAGGAATGAGAAGTGTACTAATTGGCTCTCTGACAGAATAGCTGACGCATGGAACAGACTACCAAATTACATTAAAGCAAGTACTAGTTTAGATATTTTTCAGAACAGCCTGGACACTTATTATGGGAACAAGTGTTTGGCTATCTTGGCAGGCTAGAAGGGCATTAATGCCCATGCTTAAAATATTATGTCGTATGTATTTTATTTATTTTTTTTTAATTTACATTTGTTTACTGGGAAAGTTCAACTTGACACAGGTCCATTTTCAGTGGAGGCCCGGGGAGAAACGCTTCAATATAAAACAATATATAAAGAAAAAGTTCAGAACACAATAAAGTAAAAATTCAGAACACGATACATAGTTTGTAAGGATAAAAACATGCAGTGTAGTAAAAAAGCTATCACCATATGGTAATCATTTATGGCAACAGGTAATGGTTGCTAAGAATATAATAAACAGTTCTTAGTACTATGCAGTAAATAGCAAAAATAGTAACATTCATTCAGGTATAATCAGAATAACAACCTTACCAGGGGAATTGGTATCACATAACAGTATCCACATAACAATACATTACCATGTATTTAACCTGAGGAGTAACAACAGCATAACCAGTTCATAGGTTCATAGGAAGGTACTAGGCTATTGGCCCTAGGGCCTATATAAGCCTAGCCAAATGGTACCCTGGCTTTTGCCACCCAAGAAAATTATTTTCCTGTGCCCCTGTCAAGCAGAGCCACAGAAGTGATCCCTGGGGTGAATTTCTTATCTCCCATTTGTTTGTATAGTGAGTTTTCAGGAGTTTTTTAAATTGTGTAGTAGAGCTATTAGATATTAGGTGGCTAGGTAGTGTTTTCCAGACTTTCACAATAGTGCAAACAAAGAAAGATTTACCAGAATCATTCTTATATTTAATGACATTTAGGAGGTTCTGATTACTAGATCTTAAGGTTCTAGTAGTAGCATAGGGTTGAATTAGATTCTGGAGTGCTGGGGTTTTATAACTTGTGTGCTACTGACAATTGACAGAGTAGCAGTAGTTGAGGAAGCTCAAGCCAGTTAAGCTACTGTCATAGACAGTGATGGGACCTATATGAGGCTTCTGTAGCGAACTTGGCAATCTTGTTATAACAATATTCCAGCTTGTTTAAGTCATTCTTGTGGAGATTAGTCAGAACTGGGGATGCATAGGGGAGGATGGATAAGAGATCTGTCCTCGCTATTGTGGTTTTGGCATATCTAGTGAGAAAATGTTTGTTCTGGTAGAGGAGTCCTAGCTTTTTGTGAAGTTTCTTGATGATTTGTGCTATGTGGATGTCAAACTTCAGGTTGTTGTTTATTTCTACACCTAGCAGTTTAGTGTGTGTGTTTGAAGTGATCTGGGTATTTCTTTGGAACTGATGCTAAAATCATTGTTTAGAAGGGGGACCTACATGGGCTGAAAAGAAATAGTTTTGTTTTTTGGGGATTAAGAATAAGTTTGATGTTAGTAAACCAAGTTTCTGCTAAAGTAAAGTTATTTTGGGGTAGGGTATGCAGTTATTTTATCGTGGGGTGGCTCATATAAGGGTGATGTCATCAGCATATTGTACTACCAAGGCAGTGAGTGTTTAGGAAGAGAACTGGTTAGTAAATAGAGAAAACAGTAAAGGGCCAAGGATGGAGCCTTGAGGGACTCCTAAGGATACTGGTAAAAGAGGGGTCAATTGGTTTTGCCATATGACTGCTTGTTGATGGCCTGATAAGTAGCTGTTGAACCATGAGACAGAGTAGGGGCTAATGTTTAGAGTGGATAGAGTATTAAGAAACATATTGTGGTTAACCATGTCAAAAGCTTTTGATAAATCTAAAAAAATATGGAGGATATGAATAGGCCCTTGTTTCTGTAGTGGTTAACTGTGTTGGTAAAATACTGTACTGCTGCGGTGAGGGAGGGATTAAAGCCATGTTGTGAGTTAGATAGCAGCTTGTTTTGTTTTTGGAGGTAATGCATTAGTTGAGTGTGGAAAACTCTAATATTTTTGATAAGGGTAACAGAATAGTGATTGGGCGGTAGTTAGTGAATGCTAAGGAGTTTCCTCCTTTCTGTAGTGGTATGGTATGAGATGTTTTGAATATGGTAGGTACCTTGCACTCTGATAGTGACCTATTAATGACAATAGCAACAGGATAGGCTATAGCTTCTGCAGCTATCTGAAGAAAATCTGCTGGTAAGTTAGTAGCAGCCAGTGTGGTCATTTAAGATTATGAAGGAGTTTAGAAATAACTTTGGTGGACACAGGGTACAGGGAAAAGTTGGAGGCATTGTTTTGTGGGTTGGGTGGGTTTGGGTAGTTGTCAGTATGGGGCTACTAGCATTATTTTGAGCATTGGCAAGGGTTTGAACTGTTTCAGTAAACTATTTATTAACTGTGTTGGAATCTTATCATGATTGTTTACTATTACAGGGGTTGTAGTTGCAAATTTCCCTGGCTGAAGTATAGTATTTATTGTGGCCCAGAATTTTTGAGGGTTGTGAACATATTTTTCTTGTATGTTTTGGTAGTAGTTAGTTTTGTCAAGTTTAAATTGTTTTTTTTTTACTTTATTTCGGAGTTCTAAGTAGATTTGTTTCATAGCAATGGTTTTATTTTTGTGGAATTTAGTTACCCATGGGGCATAATTTGCTTTTATTCTTATGGTTCTGGAGGGTGTGTGATAGTTTAACATTTGTAAGAAAGTTGAGTTAGACTGCTGTACAGCTTTATCAAGAGACAATTACTTCAGAGGAGTCCAATTACAACATTTTAATGCAGAGATGAAGTTATTAGGTATAAAGGTCTTTTTGTTTCTTACGACTCTGAGGGCAGTCTGACTGATGTGATGAGTTCTGTTCCTAATTAGGTAGGTAGACAGACAGATTGGTATGCAAGAGAGGGGTCAGATATAAGAATCCAGTCCAGGATGGACTGGCAGTTGGATGTTTTATCAATTCTAGTGGGGGAATGAGATAAGTTGGGATAACCCATTGAGGTTAGTATGGGTAGAGGGACTGTAGCTGGAGCAGTTATGCCAATCAATATTAAAGTCACCTAGTAGAATAGTTTTTTGTGGAAGGGAGTTTGAGATCCAGTCTAGCAGGTTTTCCACTGTAGTAATGTTATTACCTGGTGGGAAATAGCTGTCTACAATATTTATATGTTTGTTGGGGCTTAGTTTTAATTTAGCAAGGATTAAGTCTACATTTTTGACTTCATGATATTACCATCAAATAGTTTGAGGGTGACATGATTTTAGAATAATATTGCTACCCCCCACCCTTTTTCCCCACTCTATCTCTGTGTATAATAGTGTAGCCAAGAGCTGTAATTTCATTATTGTGTCTCTCTGGTTTTAGCCTTGTTTCAGTTAGCAGTACAATCTCTGGTTTATATAGAGCTAGTAGGGCATGACTGTCATGGATTTTATTTAATATACTTCTTACATTCAGGTTTAGGAAGAGGAGAGAGGAGGTTGGCCTGTGGTATAGAGGACTTAGCTGATCAAGGTTTGGGTTGGTTGGTGCACTGAGTCCTGGATTAGAGTGTATATCACCACAGCATGTGAGTGCTTTGAGTAGGTTTATGTAGAGTTTAGTAAGCTTATATATTATTCTAGCATGTCTTTGAGAGGAGTGGGGGTCATTTATTTATTTCAGTTTGATGACCGGGGAGGTCCACTGGGCTCAGGGAGCCTGTTTTCAGTGGCGGCCTGAGGAGGAAAGCTCCACATTACATAGTGTATTCACAGTTACAATCATATTAAAGAAAACAAAAATAAAATATAATTTTGTTCCATAGAACAAAATAAATTCTTTGGTTACATAGTATCAAAATATATAGGATGGCATTATATACTGTAGGTACAGATACATCATAGTAAAGAAATTGTCGTTACAATTTTATGTTAACCTGAAGAACAAGAATAAGTTCCTTGATTATAAGGCATCTGAAATTTAGGAAGGCAGAGGAAACTGAGATGTAAGGGGGAAAAGATCAAGAAGATAAAGAGAGCAAATGGTGCTAGAGGTTATTTGTGGGTTGTATGGTTGTGATATTT
Organism: Protopterus annectens; assembly: GCF_019279795.1. Lineage (NCBI taxonomy): Eukaryota > Metazoa > Chordata > Ceratodontiformes > Protopteridae > Protopterus > Protopterus annectens. Next base: position 1,655,662,289 of record NC_056733.1, on the reverse strand, counting down.
ACATTATTTGCATTTAAGTTAAGATAGGTTTATGCTCAGAGTAAGAGAAGAGTTAAGGGGAGGAAAGAATATTATGCTATGTGGGGAGAGAACAGTTGCATTTCCTGTTAGATAAAAGGTAGGAGTGTAGCTGAGTTTTAAAGGTTTCAAAGCTTTCACAAGTCCTTACAGAGGTCATATTTAACTAACTGCTGATTGTGTATGAAAGAAAAGGTATGGGAGGATCTAAGGTTGCATGGCAATATGGAGAAGTTTATTAGTTTTACATGATTGCCTATTGCTTCAGTTTGCCGTAGGGATGCAGTGTTGTCATGAAATTGAGTATGGTAGGAGGTGAGAAATGAGAGAAGTAGAGTAGAAATAGTGAAGGGATAGAGTAATGCTTTTGGTAAGTGGGTGTGTAGTGTATAGAACATTGTTTGTAGTTTGAGAATGAGTAGGGTATATATACAAAGAGTAATTTACTTAGTTATATATGATTTTAGTACTGAGGGGGTGTGGTGGAGTGTAATACTTTTGTGGAGAATAAGGTACAGTGTGATAGTTTAATTGGGAGTTTGGGAGGTGATGTGCAGTGATTGTGGTTGTGGTCTGTAACTATAAGTGTAATTGATGCAAGGGTGGGTAGGAATGGGGGTAGGGTAGAGGAGCGGAGTGAATCCGAGAGTAGCAAGGGTGAATGTAGCCAGTTGGGCCATGTATGGAAGAAACTAGGAGAAAAGAAAAACAATCAGAAAAAGGCAAGGCAGGTAAATTCAATTACCAGGAAAGTTAGACCGGGAAAGATGGAGAGGATTAGACTAAAGAATCTAAAGACTATAGCCAAAATAAATGGTTATTATGAGAAGTTTGAAGCAATGAGAGTGAGTTTAGGCTGAGAAAAAAATATGTACTTCCTGACTTGGTACTTTCACTGTTTTTCTGCTTGACATGGATGTGGATATGGGTGAGAGGAGAAGGGAGGACTGGAAGGGAGGTTTAATCAAGAGAGGTAAAAGTATGAGGGGTGGGAGAGAGTGGAGGACAGAATATGACACAGGTGTTCAACTATAGCTGAAATAAATAGCTATTAAAAGAAGTTTAAAGCAACAGGAGTGAGTGTAGGCTGAAAAAAAAAATGTACTTATTGACTTGGCACTTATGCTGTTTTTCTGATTGACAATATGATACACTGTTAGGTTGCAGAAACAGCATGCCAATATAACATTGTCTATTGGAAAGAAAATATTTGTAATGAATATACTCCATAGTTTGCCAACATTTTGTTATATAAATGCTTTGTGGATGACAAATTTTTAACTGTCAGTGGCACTAGAGAAAACTTTGATATTTTGGGGAATGCCATCAGCAAGAGTGATAATTACTTAATGTTTAAAAAACTACTCTAAAGAAGCTATTAATTCCTTAGACGTAACTATACAGTCTTTTTCTCCTACCCCTACATTAGACCTTCTCCCCAGCAGCTCATCTAGCTTACTTTGCTACACTCTTCTAGATTTCAACTGAGTTTATCTGCATCTATTTCGTGTCCTTCTACTGTGCTTCACAATCTAATCTTCTGTCTTGCAACTCAATAGCCTAGTATGTAGTGGAGGCCATTCTTTTGTAACAGAGAAAATACTCCTGGTCTCCCTTTTATCCCACATATGGCAGACAAGGCACTCATCAATAAATGCTGTATATAAGCCTAACCCTAGCAACCAAAGGTAAGAATGTACACTGTACTATTGTTCTTCTAATTTGGTGTTGATTGTATTAATATTCTATCTCTCGTGTTATTAAATATTCAAGATCTTTAGACATGTCTGTAACATGTACAATGTGTAGGAGGTATTTGTGTACAGCAATAGCTCTACTTAGGCTTTGTTACTGCTCAAGATATTTTATTTCTTTTTTCTTTCAGGTCAATAGTTAAGACTGCCAATACATTTCTGGAACATACACCTCTTATTTTCTAACTGTTAACTGATAACTAATATTTTTATTACATTTGAACTCCTCATTCTCTGTAACCTTTTTGTAAACTTTTTATAAACCATACAGCAGTACTTGTCACATTGCTGTTGTATACACTTTGTGTTTTAACTTCTTTGGAATTTTTCTGTCACACAGTACCTCTGAAATTCCTTGTCATTAGGCTGAAGCTACTCTGATTCTAGCTTCAAGACTATATATTTTGTGTGGTACTTTTTTCTACAGGCCTCTGCTAAAAGTGGATTTTGGAACTAGTCAGACTACCTGGTAAGCAAATGCTAATAAATACATAACTAACTAAATAATCTAAAGAGTAAGATAAAAATATATTAACTTTAATTTATAATGAAGATATTGATAAGAGCAGTGTCTTTCTTAGAATAAATTTGCACCCCACACTACATCCTCAACCCATTTTTCCACATTTTCTACATGGATATGGGGTATTGCATCAATGAGTGCCATCTCTGTCATTTCGGGTCTATATCAGCAGATCGAATGTTTAGGTTAACGAACACCTATATATGGAACTGGTAAGACTGAAACTGAAAACCGTGAACGGCGCAGGGAAAGACTTGTATTGACCACAAAAAAAAAAAAAAAAAATTAAACTCAAACGAAGGGGATGGCTTCACCCGCTATACCCCCTTAACTAAATATACCGACTCTGAGATCGCACTACAGTACACAAAATGGCAAAATCTGGCTAACAGCCAAGGGAAATATTTCCCTGTGTTAAATCGGCCCTTTGTGTTTTTTTTGCTTTCGGTCTTACCAGTTCGATGATTAGATGTCCGATAACCTAAACATTCGATCTGGTGATATAGACCCTGTCATTTCACCATCATTATTCCAACTTCTTTGATAGCCAATTCTGACTGTAACAGATCTTCTCGGCAAGCTGTCCAAATCTTTCCTGGACCCCCTCATTCCCTCTTGCTTTCTTTTTGTCTTTCCAATATCCTCTTGACCATATTGTCTTGGGCTTTCCTGGACACATGCCTGAACCACAGTTATCTGTTCTCTTTGACCTTCTCTGCAATTGCAGCTACTTTGGCTGCTGGTTTAATGTCAACATTCTTTCTTCTTTCTCACAGTGTGCATCTTACCACCTATTGAAGGCACATCATGTCCATCACCTTAAACTTCGCCAACTGCTCAGCCTTCACTGCCCAATTCCTGTACCATGCAGCAGTACTTCTCACACCACTATTGTGTACTGTACATCTCATGTTTTAGCTTCTTTGACATTTTTCTGTCACACGGTACCTCTGAACATTGTTGTCATTAGGCTGAAACTACACTGACTCTAGCTCTGATCTCCTAGACTCCCCTTCTCCTCAGTCACTTGGCCCAGACTCTTGAAGCTTTTAACATGTCACATTACTTAACCTTCTATCTCTTTTTTCTGGTTCTTGTGATTTCCCCATTTGCTGCCATGACAACTCACTTGTCTCTACTCAGGTTCATCTTGTGTGCCTTCAGTTTTGCATTAGGTCTTTTTATCGTTTGCTCAAATTCTTGATCAATGTCTGGTTGAAAGTCCACATCATCTTCATACAAGGTTTGTTTATCTGCCACATCTGGCCTGTTTTCTAATGAAGACCATCACCACTATGAACAGCAGTCAGCTCAGAAAAGAACCTTGATTCATACTCACTTCCCTTGGGAACACCTCTAAGAATCTGGACACTATTTGTGCTTGCGTCATTGTGTTTTTGCACATAGCCTTCTCTAATTTTGCCAATGTTTCTGGTGGAGATGTAGAGGTTCATCTTCCACCAACAGGTTGATTTCTGATATGATGCCTGTCTCCTCAGCTCTTCATTCAAAGAGAGAAAAAAAATGTCCAGTGGTGTGCTCCCTTAGCCTGGCATTCAAAGCCAGATCCCTGCCCCTCTATTCTTTATTTGGAGATAAAAAGACATTTGTTCTTTTGTTAAACTGTAGCAAGCTGAATGCTACATTTGTAAAAGTTGGCTTGCTACAGCTTACCACACACAAATGCTGATGGACTGAGCTGAATGCTGGTACAGAAAGAAGAATGCAGGAGCTGCACTTCATAATTACTCCCACTGTCATCTTGCACCTGGTACAGCTGCCTCCTTGATCCCACCTTTGCTATCCCTCTGTGTTTTGAGATTTGGAACCATCAGCTTTTTTTGGACCTTGTCATATACTTTCTCCATGTCTAGGAATGTCCAGTTGGTGCTTTTCTTCATGTCCAGCTTTTTCTCAGCTATTTGTCTCACTGCAAATGTCTGGGTGGTTGTGCTTCATCCTCATCTGAAAAAAAAAACTGTGCATCTAACATCTTAATTTCAACTACTCTGTGTATTACTTTATCAGTCACCCTGTCTAACACTTTCATGCAGTGTGGCAGAAGTTCCATATCTCTATACTGCCCGCAGTTGTGAATATCCCCTTTGTTCATGTATACTTGGGCACGAATGTTTATTGGTCAGTTAGTTGAGATATCCTTTGTCTCTGTACTGCTATGACTGCCCTCTAAAGTTATTTCTCCCAAAACTCAACCATCTTTTTAAACATATCTGCCTTGACCTCATCTGACCCTGCTGCTTTCCTTGACTTTATTTTCCTTAGTGCTATTCTTATTTATTTTAGGGTGGGCTCTTCTTCCTCTTTCATCACAGGCTGTGTCTGTGGCAGTACAGCTTCTGTGGCATTTTCTTCTTCATAAAGAAACTACTGGATGTAGTCCTTCCATCAGCCTCTGCTGTACTGTGAGTAGGTAAGCAGGTTGTTATTGCCATCCTATTATTATTTATTAATTTATTTATTTTACATTAGTTGACCAGGTTTGTCTGACTGAACTGATAGCCCTTTTTCAGTGGAGGCCCGGGGACAAAAGCTCCACATACTGTATTTTGCAGTAAAGGTTACAGATGCAGTATTAACTTATGGGCTTCAGAAAAAAAATAACCATAAAGGTGTTAATAGAATAACAATAAACAGAACAATTTTGACAATAGAACAAAATTTAAACGTATAGTTGCTATTAATTTAAGTCTCAATAGAGGAAGGAAATGAGAAATACACAATTTGAAAGGTAGTCTAAGAAGGCTAATGTTTTTCATTTAAAATGACAGGTAATAGCATAACAGAGGAGGCTAGAGAGTGATAATAGATAAGAATAGAAGTAGAGGTAAAAAATAGCAGGCAGGTAGTGGACTTTGGGATAGTAAGGAAAATTATGGAGGGTGATTACAGTGGCAGAATCAGAGTTAAGTTATTCTTTGGTTACTCCTTTGAATTGTTTAAGTTGTTTGAGGGACCTTATTTCTAATGGCAATTTGTTCCAAGAGATGATAGGATGGTAAGCTATAGAAGTTGTGTCCAACTTTGGGCTTGAGTTTATAGATCAGCAGTAGATCTTGGAGCTATGGAGAGACCTAGTGGGGGTATATTCAGTGATGAGAGAAGATAAGTCAGGACAGTAGGATGGCTGGTTTAGGACTGAATAATCTGGAGTTGAGAGAGTAGAAGCTGGTGAGGTAATTCTAGCCAGTTTAAGTATTTCAGCAAGAGGCAGTAATGGGATTTGTTAGTTTGATGTGATGCGAATCTAGCTACCTTGTAGGTTGATTCTAATTTAGCTAGGAGTGAGGAGTTGAGATTTGTGAGGATTTAAGAACTATACTATAGCCTGTGTAGGAGGTAAGCATGGGAGAGGGTTACTTTTATTTTGTTAATGAGGAACTTTTTATTTCTGTATAGGACGCCCAGTTTTTGATGAGTTTTTCTTGATACAATTGTTATCTATAGTGACAACTAAAGGTTTTGTGCTTGATTCTACTACAATAAGAATGTTACTGAGAGACAGTATAGAAAAACTGGATTTGTGGATTCACAGTGGATTATTATGGTTGTCTGGTGACTATCTTCTTTGACTTCATTTGGATAAAGTTTCTTGATGCCATCTGCTAAGTCACTTTTCAGGAGGTGGTAGAGTGCATATAATGCCTTGTTCTTTGCCCTTGTGTGTTCTCTTAGTCATTTTATTAGTCAACCAGTATTCCTTCTTAGGATGATCCACCTTTTCTAACTCCCTGTTATGTCTTCACTACTTCCTTCTTTTTTTGACTTCCTGGACTTCTGCATTCCACTACCAGATTTTCTCATGTACATCCATATCTATCTCAGTCACATGTCTTCATTATAACAATGTATTTAGACATAGTATGTGGGCATTATACTTAGGGTAAGTCACCTTACTGCATGAAACGAGGAAATAATAAAGATGTGTAATGACCGATAACTGGTTCAAGGCTCTGAAGAGCACCCCAGCACTACCAGGCTATAATTCATACCACGCCTTTTGGCCCCTAAACCTGAACTGAAGCACTAAAGGGGGTGGTGTCTCCATATTCATAAAGGATAGCCCAACATAACACATCAGAAATACTTCTGGTACAACTAACACTGGGAAAAACTGCAATCCAGGTTGTAGCCTGCTACAGATCCCCCACCATGTCCCAAGACTCACACTCCACATTCCTAAACACACTGGAAAATATTAGGGTACAACCCAATACTATTATACTGGGAGGCTTTAACTATCCCTCCATTAACTGGGAAAATTACTCATGTACCAACACACTTACTCAAGGTTTTCTGGAATTCATTAATTCCAATGCCCTGGACCAACTCATTCTTACCCCCACCAAGGGTAGAAACATCCTTAACCTGGTCATTACTAACATAGGTGACTGTAGCTCTACACCAGTAACCAACTCCTCCCTGGTTGGATCTGACCACAACCTAATCACCATGGATATCCACATACCACTCTTACCCTCCCTAAAGGAAACCACTGTAAAAAATGTATCCAAAGCCAGTTTTGGAATTCTAAAAAAAAGGCGGCTAACTTCACGACACCCATGCAAATGTAAAATAGGTGCATGACTGTAACATACACCAATTCACTGTATGAGCACATACACAAGTGCATGGAACGGGCCATGCCAAACAGAACCAAGAAGCTCTCTTCCAAAAAAGGAAGCCAATCTGGTAGTCCCCCATCATAAACAAACTCTACAACAGAAGGAAAAAACTGTTGCAGAAAAGGGTGAAGTCCCAAGACTGGAAAAACTCCCTAGTCAGCCTCAGCAAAAAACAGAGATCCATCATCAAATCCTCTAAAGCTAGCTATGAAAACAAAATTGCTGCAGATTCTAAAGACAGCCACAAGGCATTCTATAGTTATGTCAAGAATCTACATCTTAATACTCAGATCTGCTGTGAGTTACAGCATAATGGCAATACATATTCAGAAACAACTGATATTACCAACCTATTGGCCAACAGGTTCAGTGCAAACTTTACCCCCTTTCACCCCCAAATTGCCTATCACAATACCTGAGGACAAGTTCCTATTATCATGGCTACACAGGTAAAAAAACACACTGTCCAAAACCAAGAATACAGCTTCCATGGGACCTAATAATACCCTTGGCTATGTTCTATATGAATTACAAAGTGAACTGGCACCACACCTGAGTACCCTGTTCAATCACAGTCTCATTTAAGCCTTTGTTCTTACTGAATGGTGCACTGCAATGGTCATCCCACTCCACAAAGGGGGAGCGACTACAGACTCTGGGAACTACCGCTCCATTAGCCTGATGAGTCTGATATGTAAGGCTATGGAGTGCATCATCATGGACCTTATAAATAAGGACATAGGAAATCTCCAAACTCTGGACCCCACTCAATTTGGGTTTGTGAACGGTAGATCATGCTTGCTCAACCTGGTAGACTTCTTCGAGTCTGTCACCAGAGCTGCGGATGAGGGAAAGGCAGTTCACACAGCCTACATAGATCTTGCCAAGGCCTTCGGCACCATCCCTCACTCAGGAATCATAGATAGACTCACTAAACTAGGCATAAACCCCTATGTCATAAGATGGGTTGCCAACTGGCTCACTGATAGAACCCACACTGTGAAAGTAGCAGACTCCAAATCTGACTACTGACCAGTTACAAGTGATATCCCACAGGGATCAGTCCTAGGTCCTCTCCTATTTGACATCTACTTCTCTAAAGTTCAAGCCAACACAAAGGGACTCTGGCTGACCAAGTTTGCAGATAAATGCAAACTGGGAGCCATTATTGATTCTCCAGCTGATGTAGACATTCTACAAGAAGGCCTCACTGACACCAATGACTGGTGCCAGAACCATGGCCTTAAGCTCAATGCCAAAAAGTGCATTGTCATTCCCTCTGGGAAAAATTCAGTTTCCATGAACTACCACATAGGCGGTAGTCCACTAAACACCGAAGGTGTGATAAGAGACCTGGGGACACAGGTTGACAGCAACCTCTCCTTTGATAACCACATTGCCACTGTAGTCAGAAAGTCCTTCTATGTGGCACATCTCATTTCAAAAGGTTTCTCATACAGGAAGAAAGAGGTCATAATCCCTCTCTACTCGGCCCTCATTAGCCCTATTATAGAATACAACACCTCATTTGGTAAGTACCTCACTAGACACCTACAACAACTGGAAAGGCCAGAAAAATACCTCACTAAGAGGATCTTAGGCCTTAGACACATGCCCTATATGGACAGACTCAAAAAACTCCAGCTGTACTCCATCTCTTATCTCCTACTTAGAGGCGATCTATGCTTGACCTACAAAGCCATGTCTGACCCAGAGCTGCTAGATATGCTGCACCTAAAGAAATCCCAATCCCTCCATACAACACGCTCCAGGGAACTTAACCTCATTACCACAATAAACAGAACATGCTGGAGGGACAGGTTCCTAATCCAGAGACTTCCCATACTCTGGAACAAACTTCCCATTCACATCAAGCAGAGCACTTCACTGGCCCTCTTTAAGAGAAATCTTGACGAGTAGATGGGCAATAGGAAGTTCACCCCAGGGATCACTTCAGTGGCCTTACTTGACAGGGGGACTGAGAACTAACTTTGGGTGGCATGATGCCAGGAGAATCTTCTTGGGCTAGGCTTATATAGGCTCCAGGGTCGTTAGCCTACTACACACCAATGAACCTATGAACCTATGAACCTATAACTAACAAAACTGATGCAACAATGTAAGAATTTGTCCAGTGTGGGTGCAGCGTAAATACTTTAGAACCTATTAAACAAGAGGTTGAACAAAGGGGAGCTTTATTTCTCATAAAAGTGGTGGAACTATGAATACATAATGATGTTAGAACTAGCAACACCTTGTGATATATAGCAGCATATGACATTTTCATCAAACTGTTAAAATATTACAGAAACACTGGTCAGTTTTTACTACTAATACTATTACTACTACTACTACTGCTAATAATAATAATAATAATAATTATGGAATTGATTGGTTTGTTACTGAAGAACCAGTTTTTGCTTACAAAAAAGCAAATAATGTGAAAATGCAGGTGTGTTATATGGATAAACTACAGGTGATTAATGGTAAAACCTCTAAAAAAGTGGAGCAATTGTAATAACATATAGCAGACATTTTTAGCAAATTGCTAAAATATTACAGAGGAACTGTTCCTTTCTGACTAGTAATAACGATATTTCTAGGTTTATTACCGAGAATCCAGTTTTTGCATATAAAATGAAATAAAATCTGAAACTGCAAATTGGTATAAGGATAAAACACTTAAAGGTAGCACCTCACAAAAAACTGGAACCCACCCATGTCATGATTGTTCTTTTCATTAATATCCAAGTAGTGCTACTGAATATAAACATCCACACACAGTAGTCATTTAACATTAAGTGGTATGCTACTTGCTGAATTAAAGCAGCTGTACATCTGTTATCATGCACCTCATCCACAGCATACTATATGGGCATGTCAGTAAGACATTTAAAGGACAGAGTAGCAGATATGCTGCTCAGACATACGATACAAAATGCTCTCATTAATTATATTTCATTAAATTCTGAGAATCAGTTTTTGTTAGTTTATAAACATCCAGTGCAAAAATGTGCTAGAATAAAACCTATCTTAAAATGTAAACAAACAGATGTATAAAACAGAATTTGAAGTAATAGACTTATTATAAAACTCTCAAAATGACTGCATAGAAAGCAAAGTCTCTCACAGAATGAGAAATTAAAATAAACAATCAATTGTACTGTAACATAGAACTGTAGAAACAGTAAATAAACCAAAAGCCTTACAACATTTTTACTTCATTGAAGTTTAACACTAACAAACTACTAGCACTTGCTTTTGGACAAAACACAAGTCCATCTTCAGATGTGCTTTACCCCTGATACATCCCTTCTGGGTCTTTTTTTGAAATATAGTTAAAAAAAAAACATTACAAAAATACACAAAACAATACATACATACTACACTATAACTACTATATATCTATCTACAAAAAATGCCTATATATTATATATCCTCCTAATATATTCATGCTAATAATATATTGAAGAATATTTCCCATATTTTCGTTATATTAATATTTGTTATTTTGTTTTCAGAAATTCATTATGTGCTAGTATATGCTATACATACACACAAGCTTAACATTATTCATGATGTCTTATGGTGGTTCCTAGCAAATTGCTATATATATAGAGTTTCATCAGCAAAAAAATATTCATACAAATAATAGTTTGCTTTTTTTTTTTTTTTCCATAATAAATTTTCAGAAATCCCTTCTGGGTCTTTTTGTAGTCTTTAGTGGGATGGGCGTCTGAAGTACATCAGATGATTAGCTATTACACAGCATTCAAGTAAGGTGACAAACAGTTCTGCTGTTGGAAGATTTCCTTGGCTAATCCACCTTCAGAATGAAGGATTATGACCTGAGGAAGTGGATGACTACCACCTGTTCAATTATTTATGGGGCAGGGCTTTCATTGGGCTGAAACCACTTTGGGGCAGATCTGTGCAGTGAAACATCCGTGATCTTACAGATTATTCAGGGGTGTAGACCCAGCTGTGAAATAGTTTTGCCCAAATTGTTAATGTCGCACCAGATTGTTTTTTGTATGAAATGTCTCAGCCTGATAGGTTGCATTCCACTTTGGTTAGGGCTTCTTAGACTGAAACAGCCACCTCCACCCACGATATTCTCTTCTTAGATTCATTGTTTCTTAGCTTATAGATGGAGATCCAGTGAGAAATGTAACCACATTCCCGTGTGGTGATAAGAGCGGTCCAGTATCCTCTAGACAGAAGATGACTCGTATCAATGCTAGCTATTAATTTGTGGTTACTAAACAGTGTATTCAAGCTGGCTTTGAAGTTAGTCAAAACGGAACATTGTTTGATGTACAGAGAAAGTCTGTTTCAAAGTTGTGGAATGCATTGGGTATGAAACATATCATGTTATGATTCTAAAAGTGGAAGTTTGGGTATTTGGCTTGAGTATTAGATTGCTTGTTCTGTAAAGTTCAAAAAGTGCAAGCTTGTTAACTGTGCAATATTCTAAGTGTAGATTACCTATCAAAAGTCTTTATGAGATGCAGTAGTGTGAAAGAAATGTTAGTCAGTTAGGATAGCTTAGTATCTTAAACTGGAGCTCATCCTAGTTAGGAATCTTGGGCCCTTTCATTTTTTTACAAGGTGCATCAAAAAGTGCTATTTAAATGTGTGTGTGTATATATATATATATATATATATATATATATATATATATGTGTGTGTGTATATATATATATATGTGTGTGTGTGTGTGTGTGTGTGTGTGTGTGTGTGTGTGTGTGTGTGTGTGTGTTTGTGTGTGTATGCATGTATATTGCATTTTATTGTGTTTTAATGGAATAGTAACAACAAAGAAAAAAGTTAAACATCAAAACAATAACAGAAGCATGTAAAAGCTATGTACAGTCTTACATCACTAAGCATACTCATCTGCAACACAAAAAGCATTTATCTTCATGTTGCAACACTCAAACAGTAAACTAATAGAAATACTATCATTTTTAAATGAATATAAAATCTTTCACAGATCTGTCCAAAAATGATTGTGCCACTCCCACAATGAGTGCTTGTCAACACTCATACCACCTTATAAGAATGTGTAATATGACTGCAGCCCTTAAGCAGGACTCCAAATAACCAACATTTCCAGCAAGTTTGATATTTGAAGCCATAAACATTTTCATTTAAATGAAAGCAATATACTTAATAACTTCTAACATTTTGTCTGCATGAAATGCAAAGTCATGAAAAGAATTTCCCTGGAAATGATGTGCAAGGACATAGAAAACCTCCAAGCAGCGGAGCCAAACCTGTGTGGTTTTGTCAAGGGCAGATCATGTATACACAACTGGTGGACTTCTTTGAGAAGGTCACCAAGGCAATGGATGAGGGCAGAACAGTGCATACTGTCTTCGTTGACATGTTTTAAGCCATTTGATGCAATACTCCACTCAGACATTGTAAAATACTCATAGATATAGACATAAACTCCTATGTTACGCACTGTCAAGTCAGCTGGTTCTCAGATAGAACCTAGGAAGTTTGGATATGAGAGTCCATGTCCACAAAGAAGCCAGTCCCTCAAGGTTATTAGTTGGCTCCTCTCCTTTTTGGCATCTGCTTCTTGGTGGTCATGATCCTCTGGCTGACTATGTTTGCAGATTATTGTAAACTAGAAACAGTCATAGAATCCTTAGTGACCATGCCTCTACATTTCTACTTAGAAAAAGAATTCAAGCTCAACTTTACAATCCCTTCAAATACATCTATAGTAAGAAACATTTCTCCCCAACCTCTTTAATCTGTTACTAAAACACTGTGATTGGTCACCATTACATAGCCTAAATCTTGACCTTGCAGTAGAATTCTTTTAACAACAAGTTTTCTGAAATTCTAAACAGCCTAGCCCACACCAGAAAAATACACACCAAATCCAAACAATTGTCATGGTTCTCTTTTGACACTAAACAACTGATTAAACAAAGAGACAGCGACACCAAAATCAAATCTGACCTTGTCATTTATTGGCAACTAAGAAACCAAACCAAGAAAAATATTCACAATGATAAAAATACTACTTCCAAATCACTCAACAAAAGTTACTTCACAGCTCATGAAAAATTCTGGCAATCAGTCAGCTTCCTGCTCTATCCTGGTAAATCCTCCACCTCCACTCCATCCATAACTAATACCTCTGAACATTTAGCTTCACAGTTTAACACTAACTTCATCAACTCCATCTCCTGCCTCCTTTATAACCACAGACAACTACCTCTCACACTCCCCTTCCCTGCCTCTTGTACTACAAACTCCTTCTCCTTTATACCAATTAAACTTCTTACATTAAAAAGCTCCTAAGCAAACTAAAACCCTGCTGCCCAGCAGGTACTCAACTAGCAAACAAATTCCTAAAAATAGCAGCTCCATCCATTGCCTATCCAATCTCTATACTAATCAATTGTTTCATCATAGAACAATATGTGCCTCTCCTCTGGAAAGTCACTGACATCATCCCCTTCCACAAGGGTGACCCCTCTTGAGAAATCTCAAACTACCGCCCCATAGCTATTCTCCCACCCATAGCCAAAATCCTAGAGAAATGTACTCAACTACAGCTCCTTGACCACCATACCTCAAAGAACCTTCTCTCCAACACCCAGCATGGTTTTAGACCTCAGTAGAACATAAACACAGCTTTGTTATCCTTCACTAACACTATTCATCACCTCATGAACAAATGACAACTAGTCTTTGCAATTTTCCTGGACAAGTCAAAAGCTTTTGACACCATTTCCTACCAACTACCACTGGAAAAACTTACTGCACTCAGTCTAAGTCCAGCATCCCTGACATGGCTTCACAGTTATCTATCAAACCATCAACAGGCTAATAAATGGGAGTACAATCTCTCCCCACTACTCCCAGTATCCACCGGGGTACCCCAAGTTTCAATACTTGGCCACCTGCTATTTATCATATTTACTAATAACCTTAATACAACAACCCAACTTGTTTCAATCGTACGATATGTAGATGATGCATCTCTTATTTGCTCAGCCCCTTCCCCACAACAACTACAAGAAAAGATGCAAAAAGCATTCCTGAAAATTAAAACGTACCTATTAAACCACCAACTCATGCTCACTCTTAATAAGACAAAATTAATAATTCTTACTAGCAAAACCACCAAGCAAAGCCCCCTACCCATCTCTATTCAGTCTACAAATGGTACCAAAATTAAACCTGCAAACCAGGCCAAGCTCCTAATTATTACAGTAGTTGACCATCTCATATTTGATATTCATATCTCACTTACTATTAAAAAGGTCTACTCCAAACTCAGTGCTCTCTACAGAGCTAAACCTTAACTAACACCCCAAGCCAGACTAGACACAGCTAGATCTCAGCTTCTGTCAACACTTCTCTATTGGTATCAAATTTTTACCAACTTATGCAAGACTGAGCTGCATAATCTAGAAACTTGCTATAACAAAGTTACTAAGTTTGCCACCAATCAACCCCATAAGGCCCACCATTGTTCTGTTTTACTACAACTTAACTTTCTAGAACTCACCAACTTGCTAACCCTAAACCAACTTACCCTCACCCATAAAATAATAAACAACCCAAATAGCTGCCCTGCAATTTCATCCTAATCCAACTAACTACTCATACAAAATAGCCAAGTCTTGGAATGCCCTACCCCTAAACTTACTAAACAACCCCTGCTGTTCCTCCTTTAAAGCACAAATAAAAGTTTACCTTAAAAGAAAGCAGCTCTGTCATTGTTGTACCACTGCTTAACTCCTCTCACCTACTATGTCCTCAACCACATTCATCATTTTTTAATGTTTTTTTTTTCTACATGTGCACAAACCTCCTCATTACTCATGCTCACTGTTTCGGACTCATATTTTTTTTTACCTAGTTATTCATGATTTTCTTGTGGTTTACATGTTTTAATTTTTGTTCCTATGATATACTACTTATCTTTTCACTGTTTTGTTAAACTTATACTTATCTAATAATTTTGCATGAACAACTATGCAACTCAATATTTGTTTATCTGTCTTTGGAGCTTTTCTCCCCACGTCTCCGCTGAAAATGGTACTAGCCCAGTCAGACACGGCCTGGTAAACAAATGTAAATAAATAAATAAAATAAAATGAATAAATAAATCCCTGCAAGGCAATAGCATCCTACAAGAAGGACTAACACAGACAAATGACTGCTACCAAAGCCATGGCTTGAATCTCAATTCCCTGAAATGTATAAAGGTATCCTTTGGGAAGTCAGCCACCCTAGGAAATTACCTCATCAATAGCACACCCCTGAGTAGAACCAGTAGTCATGGATTTGAGTACACATTTAAATACTAACCTGTTTTTTAACAAACATTTGTCAAAGGTAATAAGCAAATCCTGCTATGGGGTTCAACCTATGTTGCATGGCATCTAGGTACAAGGAAATCATTGTTCCACTGGATTTAGCCATCATCAGATCCATCACTGAGTATAATTCCCCCTTCAGTATATACCTGACCAGGCACATGAAGCAACTGGACCATCTAGAAAAGTTCCTCATTAAAAATAAAAAAAAAATAAAAAAAAGATGGCATAAACGGCATGTCATGTACTGATAACTGTAAGCCCCTATCTCTGTACTGTTTACTGCAGACTGTTGAGACACGATCTATGCCTGGCACAGAAGGCATCTTCGGATTCAACTCTGATGAACCTTTTGTGTATCCACAAAATGAATAGCATCATAATTAATTATTCTAGTTATTTAAACTTTGCTTGTGACATAAACATAATAAAAAATGTACTGTTCATACCTCTCAACAAAGACAAACAAAATTGGGGGACAAAGCCACAGAAATAGGGCCATATTTTAAATATTACGCATAAACTTAGAAAGTTGCTAGAGCAACAGGGTTTGTTTTAACATATTTCTTTTAAAGAACTGATGTCTAAAACTCAAATGTATGTCATTATTTAGTGATTTAAATCCTGAAATCATCCCAAAGATTTGCCAGAAAACCACAAATTTTATAAGGAATAGACCAAAGGTATGAGCCAAAAATCTGGGCATTTGAGAGGTATGGTAATGTTGCTTAGGTTATATGATATTTAATAATATCTGTGACACATAATGTTTGCTAATTTGAACTTGTTAATACAGTTTGATTACTTTTATATAAATGTAAATGTGCTGATATCACAACTGATAAATTTATTTAAAAAAATGTTAATTTGTTAATGCTGTTTGATTACTGTTGTAGAAATGTAAATTTGCCTATGTCACAAGTGACAATTCAGTAAAGATGTTTAAAAAAATTTCCCTTAGATGATTTGACAAGTTGTCTTATTTGCCTGTTGACACTGAGGAGGGTGCTTTTCCATTGTTGGGGCCTCGCCTTAGTTTTCTTAGACAGCAAACTTTTCCATTTGTTGTAAACTTTGTTGATGCTGGATGTTCACCAGGGTGCCTTGTTTTTACTTGTGGCTCTTGCTATGACTCTGTCTGGAAGAGCCGAGTCTATATAGTTATACAAGTGATTGCACAGGGCTTTAATGTAAGTTTTAGTGCAGCTACCACTTCCGGCTGGATGTGGGACTTGGAAGGCATTTATATCTTCCCCTAGGAGGGTATAGTTTGCTTTGGTGATGTTTATTAGTCTGACTTCACCCTTTGTGAGTTCTGCTGTTTGTACCAGATCAAAGGTAACTGATTTGGGGTCTGCTTTGACTAACGATGGTCTGGCAGACCAATCACCCTTTACCAGACAGGTCCCAGTCAGCACACCTCTCTTACAAAGGTGCAGAAGGGTTCCTTCTAATCAATATGTCTTGGCAAATGTGCTCAGAGTACAACAGCCACTTCAATCAGGCTCAGATGCAATAAACCTGTATCTGGACTATGCTACAGCTACTAGCTACACAAATTTAGGTGAGAAATATTAAACAGTGTTTTAAACAGTAGGAAAAGAGCAGTTAGATGCTAAAAAATATTTTAGACAGCAGAAAAACAGCAAGGAGACATTAAAGAATATTTTAAACAACAAACAAATCACTTATTTAAAACACTGCTTGGTGGGAAAACAAAAGAAACCAAACAGATGCTTGGCAAACAGTGAAAACTAGCAACACTATGCAAACAGTGAAAACAGCAAAAAAAAAGTTTTGCAAACAGTGAAAACAGCAACATAATATGATTTAACAGACACGGTAAAGCAGACAAATACAATACAAACAGTGCAGTTTAGTTTACATCATTAAAATGCAGTATTAAATAAACAGAACACATTAAAAAGTGCAGTAAATAGTAATATCAAGAAAAAAACAAAACAAAAAAAAAACAGGCAACTTATGGTTTTTGGGAGACTTAGAAGCCATTTGGTTTGGTTTCTAAAATGACTGATGATGAATTCCATTTAACCCATCATATTTTATTCACAGAGGGGTTATCAGTCAATGATTATGTCAGCAAGAAGGTTCCATAGTTCACTATTCCTTCTTGGATGATAGTAAATATACATATTGCTCGGGATTCATGAAGCTCAGCGCAAGGTCGGCTTTAGGCTTGCGCCGACTGTGATGCGTGTAGATGGCGGAGTAGCGCCATATGCATATTAATGAAGGCGCTCTGCCACCACAGCCACGTGCATAGGAAATGAGCGCGAGTGCATAGGGCATGTTGAAGTGCCGCACGGAGGCGTGGAAATGTCGGCTGTCGACGTGCAACCTAAAATGCTTGAATATAACAATTTGCCTACAATAGTAATCACACCTGTTAGTGTCCGTGGACAGTGAAATGTATACAAAGCATGCAAGACAGTTCTTGTGAACACAAAATTAAGAAGCAAACACAAATGCACGGTAGCAAATATCGAGTCTCCATTCCGCAAACAAATGACATTTAAAACTGTGTGCCCATATTCTAATGCAGTGTAGATAGTTATACCAAGTGGAAGTGAAATGCATCATGTTAGCGCGCCACCAATAGCTACGTCTAGCCCAATGGTCAGGGTTACCACCTGTCCCACATTGTGAGGGATTGTACATAGCTGGGCAGTTGTGTCCATACCAAAACCATTATAAATGTAAAATATCCAGCGACTGTATGACATAATTATATCCCACATCGCATGTAATAGTCACATACAATAAGTATGTCCGTATGTAACATACCACATGTGACAAGAAATAGAATAAGTAAGAAAACGAAACAGAAGCAGTATATAAACTGCTACAACAATAAGCTAACATGTAGGCAGAAAGCAAAAGTATTATCCATAGTACTGATCGTGGGTATGTGTTGTCCTGTAAAATATGATTTGTGTCCGGAATATATCCCATCCTGGACATATGAAAAGGTGGCAACCCTACCAATGGTCAAAGCATTCAGCCAAAATCTGCCCATATGCGGTCCAAGCCATTCTTGTCAGGCTGTGTCACAGTTGAACGGGTATTACCCGGGTGTACCTACCATGACATGAAAGTTAAGTATGTGCCTGTACCTATGTGCATGATGTACAGCATGTGGAAGGTGAAAAATGCCAGGGTAGTCCACACAACCATACAGGTACCTGACATATGTAGCGTATGCAATGTGTTCTTTTGACTGTGTCATGGGCCATCAACCAAAGAAGGGAGGGATGGATGGAGTGTCAGGAATATGTGTGGGGGGGGATGGGTAATCGCATAATCCACAAAGGCGAGACTGTGTTGGATGCACAATAGGTGAACTGGAGGTGTATGAGGGAGCAGCGGGTTAATCAGAAAGAAACACAAAGAACAAGTATACACATCTGCAATACAACCTGACAGGCCATACTGTAGAACACAATCACACAAACATATGAATATTAAAATGTGCGATACACATGTACAGAAACGTCACTGGCACATACCCACAGAATAGTCTGATTGGAACTGGCCCATCCAAATGCAACACAACTGGATGCATAATTGAATACCCATCATCCCCTCCACAGCATACAACCTACCCCCATACCTGAACGTCCACCAAATCCAGCCATACTCGGGCTACTAGCTTGGCGCAACCATATCTACACATACTGACTACTACTCATATGTAGTAGGCAGTTTCACCCTAGGCAGTGTCAGGATTGCAAACTATTTTGTAGCGCCCAATTTTAAAGGGAAAGGTGCTGCAAATTCAGCTTGTTGTGTATTACATATTTATTTCTATAAGTGGCTAGTACCTGCGTTCTTATTCAGTAGTACAAGACCATTTAGTTACTCAACGGATGTCGCTTAACACTTTTCAACCTAAGTACAGGTTTCATTCCAATACTCAACCCTCGCATCAGGTAAGTCATGTCGTATACAAATGGTTAACCTGTAAAAACTATGGCAACTCAAACCACCTACCTAAAATTGTTTCAATAAGAAGTTTAAGTAATAACAACCACTTAAAAACAGATTCTACCTCTAAGTACCCCACTTATTAACTTTATTTTCTCATTAAAATAAAATAAAATTTAGTATTGGAATGAAACCTGTACTTAGGTTGAAAAGTGTTAAGCTGAATTTGCAGCACCTTTCCCTTTAAAATTGGGCGCTATGAAATAGGTTGATACGAGCGTCTTTCTGATTTGATTGTAGTCAAAGAAAAAACTATTTAAACCAAATCTTGATATGCATAGGTGTCTGAAGATGTTCGGGTATAACCCGAACGAAAAGCGCTTTACATGTACTTGGTTTTGTTTATTTTACAAGTTGTAATTGCAACCAATTGTTTTTGCTATTTTTGGACATTAAAAAACGCACTTTGGTTTTATTTTGGCTTCCGAGTGCTGGCTTAGGTTACAAGTCGAAGTTCCGACTTACTGTTTTCAACTACCTTTGGACACTTAAACCCCAGGAGGTTTGGACATCCGTTGCCTGTTTTTTTTTTTGGTGTTTCAACTCTTTTTCTTGTTTGTGGACGTTTATTGTTTTTTTAAGGTATTATATAGTGCTTGCAGCATATGTCAGATAAGGCTGCACAAGAGTGAGTAGAGCACCGCTATTCACACCAGAGGCAGGGTTATACCAGTGGCCATAATATCGTTGAAGTACTACATCAACATTACACACAGACGGAATGTTTTTCGTGTGTGACCACCTACACTTGTAACCCGAAAAATGTTTGTAATTCATAACACCAGGAAAGGCATGTATGTGCAAATATAAATGGAGGGAGACCCTGTGAATACACGAGGTGGTACAAAATGTGTGTAGGGCCCCCTAACACTCTAGAGATGGCAATGTGTAAAGGTGTGTCATAGCTGCGATATCAGGTGGATACTGGCTGTTACACATGGAAACTCAACATGGGTGGGCTGGAGAAACTATGGCTATGCGATTATGGACACAGGAGTGCCAGGGTTGGTTCGCTGGTTGCAATGGAGTGGCCTGTGTAGGTCAGCTAGTACGTAGGTGCGATTCCCAGCTAGAGCATCTTCTGCATGGAGACATGCGTGAATGAGCATACCTTAGTTGAAGGTTGTGCGTCAGGGCTGGCATCTCGGCACGTAAAACCTATCTGCCAATCATTAGCGGACCGGAGTTCTGCTGTGGCGACCCCTAACCAGGAACAGCCGGAAGACACAACAACATGCAGACATCAATATGTTGACGTACATTCTCTGTAACACATGCACACCATTTATTAACATAAATAATATGAATGTGCACAGAAACAAATACAGTAGCAGGAATAATAGGCTGTGCAGACAAGAAGTAGGTCAAATGACACTATCACATCACACATATCAGCAGTACTCCATACATGAACAAAGTGCGACATCTGTCTGCTGTATAACGTGCTGTATATTGATTACAAGTTAACTGGAGTGAAGTGTCGGTGTCATAATGACTAAGGCAATAGTATGCTGTTGAAGCAGAGATAAAACCCAATACACATGTGTAAGTGTGTATGTCCGGGAAATGTATTGGTTAACGGACACACAGATGTATATATAGATATACATATATATATATAAACACACACACACACACACACACAAATATATATATATATATATATATATATATATATATATATATATATATATATATATATATATATAGATATATATACACATACAACAGTTATTGATATATACACATATACACACAAAAAAATATATATGCCATTGTAGATATATACATGTACATAACTAGGTTACTTTACAGCAATTACGGGTAACATATGTTCAGACCGGGCATATGTTACTGGGAGGTCCAATAAACAAACGTTTACCTCCCACACTGCCCAGCTAGGCCAATCAGACATTCAGACAGGCAATAAAGATAAATACACTGCTGCTTTCCAAACCACCAGCAGGAAAGTACCAGTGGGAGAGATCTGCAAGGTCTACACTTTAAACATGGATAACAGGGTCCCTTGCGGGACACCAAAAATTCACTTTACGTGTGAACCCTTGGTTATTGATGCAACCAGGATGTAGGTGTACATGGAACAGTAGGTTGTGCAAGTGTAATAACACATGGGTTGACAAAACGTATGATATGTGTCCCGAGACAGGGAGAGTGGGCAATGTGTAGGGGTGTGCTCATACCCCAGCTGCGCTCACAGTAAGTATTTGTCATGAGTGCTGTAGAGGGGTGTCAGGTAGGTGAATCTTGGGTATGCAATAATGGGCCTAAGTGTGCAGGTGCTGGTTGGCAGAGATGTAGTAGGCCCGCCCAGTAGAAGTAATTAATATTCCTATGTGGACATAGCAGATGCCTATACCTCCCAAACCTGAAGAGCACATCTACTGGATAGTCTGTAAACCATTGGGGGAACACATAGGGACTATATCAGTGCCGTGTACCCGATTAGCATGGACGTCCATATTTATGAATCAGAATGTAACAAAGTCCAAATAAACACTTCCAGAACTAGTGATATTAGGTGGACAGGTCGGGGAATACAGGTAATGACTGATGACAACATGTATGAGTCATAAACAGCATGTACCTCGACAAACCTGAATGAATACATATGCCCTGTGACTGTCAATGTCTCTGGTTAATAGAACCAATCATCTAAGTGTGTCCCTCAGGGTGTTATGCAGTGTCCCTGATACAGTGTTCATTCTCCCCCATTGGTATGTGAGGTCTGCTAGTGACAGAAAGTGCATATTCCGCTGACCACTTTAGGTAGATGATAGCATAATAGATTAGGATTACCACCTGTTCACCTTTGTGATGGACACACCACTCTAGGCAGTTGTGTCCTGCAAAATGAATGTTACGGCACATGGCCTGTGATTTTGGGAAAGGAGGTCATATATTGTGTGTAGTGGTGTCATAAAATGATTTTGTTGTATCAGAAACAGCTTTATGTTATAGGAAACAGTATTAGCAGGTATAATGCTTCAAGAATAACCTTAACGTATGCAAACCGGTGAAGTAGTCAGTTTACTACTGGCTATGGGTATGTGTTGCCTTGCCAAATGTGATAGCTCTACATATAGGTCCTATAGGGCTGCCACCATTCCGAATGGCCAAAGTGGGACCTGATCTGTAGAAATGTCAGACGTACCAGGGCAGAACATACCTACAGCCATGCATAGTACAGAAATATACATATTAGCACAAGTCAAAGCTTAGTCTAGCAGCAGTCAAGTTGCTTATGCTATTTCACATAACATATCGACGTGTCATGTATACAAGAACTATTACATGCAACTATTACAGACACGTAGAATATAAGAATGTCCTCTAATCAGGACAGTTGCAATGGCTAGAGTATTTTCGCATGACACATATGCCTAACAAGGGACTGTCCCATGCAAAGTGGGAAAGGTGCTACTCCTAGAGTCTCCCATCATCCAATCTAAAAGGTGGAAAACCTACAATAGGTATGCGGTAGCATGACCCAGCAGAGAGCTGCGTTTCCCAAATAACATTTACATGTCAGCATTGCAGAGTATTGGTTCCCATGTATCAGCCAGATGGGAGCAGATTGTATGAGGAACACGCATATAATATGATTATTTCGCTGGACAGGCCGCCAAGTCCGTACAGTTGAACGCCTGCTGTTGCCTAATGGTTAGACATACCCGATATTGTAATCATGTAGTCTGATGTAATAGGCATCACAAGGGATCATGCCCACCCAGCCTGAGTGACAAATGTAAGCACAAATGTCGGTGCACGTGCAAGTGAGTGAGCGAGCAGGTCTAAGCGAGTTTGTCTACCAGTATGCCAGTAGTGCACTGTTAAAGAAATGTGGAGTCTAAACGACTATAAGGAGCTGTAACCTGAGGTCAGCAGTGCTTAACACCATGCAAAACCACGCACAACTGCCCCCACCTGCTGGAATGTGCCTTACCCACTCCGTATCCAAAGGCGTCGTTCTGGCCGCAAAAAAGAACCGTCCTTTGCACGTGTTGGTAGCAATACCCTGCACACACAGCTCATGTGAATTACCAATACACCATGGCATATGTACAGACAATAGACAGTATCACACACATACCATACAGCACAGTCATCCAACAGTATAGCAATGTACTGGCAGATATGTCTGGACCACTGGTATTTGCAGACCTGGCCGTCCTGTGTTTCAGTGTGTGAGCATGCCCAGTATGACTGTTACGCATGTTGTCAACTGACATTACCATCATACCTTCATGTGTTTGAGCATGCCAAGTATGGTCAACTGGATTGCATGTGTCACATGTTCAGATAGTCAGTACTGTGGTGCCAACCCCTGCGTTGTACACCGACAGGTGGCATCCTGTGTCTGCAGGGTAGCTAATGGTCATGTGGCATTGACAGTTGCTACATTTTTGCACAGCGTTGGGGGACATCCAACTGTATCCACAGCCCTACACAGCACTGGGGGTGGAGCACATGACTCCCACATGTTTATGTTGGAAGGGGGGCACAGCTGACAGTTGTACACATTTGCCACTACTGTACTGGTATGCCAGGTAATCCATTTCAGTTTGTGGACCTACCTAAATTGCTAGTTGGAGGCATACCAGTGTATGTCAGATTCTAGCTTTAATTACCAGCATAATGGTGTTGGACGTCCTAGCCTTCACAACCTACATCCAACTGCCTGGCCTGCTGTAGTCTGTGTGTGTGTCTGTGGGGGTTGGGATCATTCATTGGCATATCCAGAGGCCATTGTATAGCATTTGTCTGTATTGGTCTACACCTGTCCAGCTGTATGAGACTTGTGTGGGCTGTATGGACGCACATGATGTACAGCCCATAATCTGCAGTGGATTAGGACACCCTGTGTACTACTGGCTACTATTGTGACCCCGGTATGTGCTACAGATGTCATGGTGCCACTATGGACGTGTACTATCTGCTGCCCTAATAGTCGACCACCAGATTCTCTTGTATGCTCACATCCATACCATAGCAACGGGTAAATACACATTCTAATACAATTGCCAATTGGTAGGTCGATTGACTTACCTTGGGGGTGTTCCAGACCTGAGGATGGTGCTGGAGGGCTGCCTATGTCGGATGCACACAGTGCACTTCCTATACATGGCTAAGCACAGGTAGTGTCATGTTTGGCATCCACTGTACTGTCTGTGCGAGTCAGAGAGGTTGAAATCCCTGGGTACCTACTGTGTCAGTGCATATGCCATGTGTTGCCTCTTTGCCAAGGGCAGGTCATACTGTGCATGGCCCTTTCGCCAACTGGGCCCAGCTCAGGTAGTTCCTCCTCCAAGTCACACTGTGCCTGTATAGGCCTTGGCATTGGTGAGGGGCTGTGTGGCCCTGCCCCATGCTGTTCCTGCTGCAACTGTTACCGCAGGATCAGACTATGTAGTATAGCACATACTATAACAATTTGGGTGCATGTAGCTGGTTAATACTGCAGGGCTCCACCGGATGTGTCAAGACACCAGAACCATGACCTGAGCATCCCAAACACACGCTCAATTAAATGTCTTGCCTGTGCATCTGCCTCATTATGGTGTGGCTGTTCAGGTGTGTGTGCATTGCTGATGGGTGTCATCAGCCACGACTCCAGTGGTTACCCAGCATCCCCACTAGGAAACTGTAGGGGATGTCCATATTGGCAAAGGTGTGGTACAGCTGCGTCAGATGCCATATATCGGAATCGTCATAGCTTCCAGGGCAGACAGCATACACATTCAGTCTAATGCCCTGGCCATCGCATATGGCCTAGCTGTTGGAGGGTATGCCCCTGTAATTAACATAGGCCCTAGCCCACTCACAAGGTGGTGCTTTGATGTGTACATGCATGCAGGCTATAGCACCCAGTACCCCAGGGTAGTCAGCCATGTGGTGGAAGAGACGCATATTGCTGGTCTATAAATCACGTATGTTGAGGACATGCATGTACGTGCTCACTAGCATGTGGTGACATGGCATCTGTGAACTGGTGTAATACTCTGGAGGCAGATGCCTGTGAGATCCCCATGAAATCCCCAGTTGCACTTTGTGAGGTACCTGTGGCTAGTATACCTAGGCCAACCCATACCGTGGTATCCACTGTGATGGGTTTCCCTCGGCCTGTTCGATGTGTCAGGTGTGGCCGGCACAGCTCAACAAGCTGCTGTAGGAGGTCTCTGTCCACCCCATAGTGCTCCACTATCTCCAGCTCATGTAGCCCCTGGTAAGTTACCTTGGGTCTGTAAAGTCTTATGTCACCTCACTAAGGGTTGTTCAGCAGCAAGCACATCCTCACCACCCTCAGCCTCCTGCACATGTTGGTCTATGTTGCCTGCTGCAGCCCTTCTCATTTGCTTGGACTGTGTTGAGAAATGTCCCCTCATGTACACACCGGTGGTGTAGAGTGTGGAAGAAACCTGTGTGTATGATGCTTGCTCACATTACCGTAGTGTTCTGGGGTGGGCTGGCCATGTAATCTGCTGATTGTGCTGATCATCACCTGTTTGTGCATCCTGTTCACCTAGACTACTTCACTACTGCTGTTGTCCCTCCCAATTTCACCAGGCAGGTATAAACACACCCCTACCTTAGGCATGCTAAGGTAGGAACAATCCTGAGGCACAGGTCTCCAATGTACGTACAGTATGCCTGAACCCCCTCCCTTGCTTTCACCTAAATTCGAACCCTGCACCCAGCTATCTACACACATACACTCCTGGGATCTGCACCACACCCTGAGGATAAATGGGATTCACTATTGTCAACCTCATCTGCATAGTATAGTCTTCTAGTGCATGGTTATATGACCCATACTGACCCTCCAAATTAATAACCACTGCTTACTGTCGCTCAGATCCGTACACAACTGGTTAAAGGTGCCTTACTATCACCGTATTCGATGTCCCTTGGTCTTCCCAGCAACAAAATGACCGGTGTCTACACAACTAGAACCCAGGACCCTGCACACCACAGATGATGTGCTTTGCCACTAAGCCATGGCAGATATAAATACATCCGAGGTGATCACGTACAGATCATCCAGCACAAACATTCAATAGTGCTAATGTCCACATACATATATGTATATATCTATGTCTATCTATCTATATCTACATATATTATAAATATATATATATATATATATATATATATATATATATATATATATATATATATATATATATATATATATATATATATAGATATATATATATATATACATACATACATACATGCACACACATATACATATACACACACATATGTAGATATTGCATTTATATCACAGCAGTGGACCACATGACACCAAAGCATTAGACAAGAATGAAAAGGAAACCACATGTGCCTCCTGCATTATGTAGTGGTGTTACTATCACGGCAAGTGTATTTCACTGCATCACATGGGTCAGACTGTATTAAAGGTAAGAGTAGGGCAGCTGACATTTACTCACCGGACCTATTGACAAATGTATGTGTTGACAACCCAGTGTCTTGGGCGATTATGACATCTGTGGACACTATATAGGAAAGCAACAAAACACACTCACAACATCCTGAAGCTAGCCACCCACAGATACCAACACATAGGGTAAGACTGCCAAACACAGACACCTGTCATGCCTTGGAATTGAGCACCTACCTGTCTATTCTATCACAGTACAGCATTATGCAGTAACCGAATGCGATACCGAGATTACTGGATCACAGCACTCCCAGAGGCATACTTCTAGGTGGGTGACATCATCAGCAAAGGCAAAGAGGCCGATAAGGAATGTATGGAGAGTGAGCTGTCTAAAAGCATTACTCTGTCCCCAGGCAGCTGGAAACACACACACAGCAGGGCTGGGATTAGAACATAGACTTGACTACCTTATCACACTACAGCATTATGCAGTAACAAAATATGCTACTGAGATTACTGGATCACAGCATTCCCAGAGGCATACTTCTAGGTGGGTGACATCATCAGCAAAGGCAAAGAGGCCGATAAGGATTGTATGGAGAGTGAGCTGTCTAAACGAATTACTCTGTCCCCAGGCAGCTGGAAACACAGACACATGGCAGGGCTGGGATTAGAACATAAACCTAACTACCTTATCACACTACAGCATTACGCAGTAATAGAATGCACTACCGAGATTACTGGATCACAGCACTCCCAGAGGCATACTTCTAGGTGGGTGACATCATCAGCAAAGGCAAAGATGCCGATAGGGATTGTATGGAGAGTGAGCTGTCTAAAAGCATTACTCTGTCCTCAGGCAGCTGGAAACAAACACACCCAAACGGCAGGTATGGGATTAGAACATAGACCTTATCACACTACAGCATTACACAGTTACAGAACACGCTACTGAGATTACTGAATCGCAGCACTCCCAGAGGCATACTTCCAGGTGGGTGACATCATCAGCAAAGGCAAAGACGCTCATAGGGATTGTATAAAGAGTGAGCTGTCTAAAAGCATTACTCTGTCCAGAGGCATCTGGAAACACACATGGCAGGGTTGGGATTAGACCATAGACCAGAATACCTTATCATACTAAAGCATTACGCGGTAACAGAACGCGCTATCGAGATTACTGGATCACAGCACTCCCAGAGACATACTTCTAGGTGGGTGACATCATCAGCAAAGGCAAAGACGCCGATAGGGATTGTATGGAGAGTGAGCTGTCTAAAAGCATTATTCTGTCCCCAGGCAGCTGGAAGCACACACACAGCAGGTTTGGGATTAGAACATAGACCTAACTACCTTATTACACTACAGCATTACACAGTTACAGAATGTGCTACCAAGATCACTGTATTGCCACACTCCCAGAGGCATACTTCAAGGTGGGTGACATCATCAGCAAAGGCAAAGACACCGATAGGGATTGTATGGAGAGTGAGCTGTCTAAAAGCATTACTCTGTCCCCAGGCAGCTGGAAACAAACACACACGGTAGGGCTGGGATTAGAACATAGACCTGACTATCTTATCACACTATAACATTACGCAATTACAGAACATGCTACCAAGAGTACTGGATCACAGCATTCCCAGAGGCATACTTCTAGGTGGGTGACATCATCAGCGAAGGAAAAGACACCGATAGGGATTGTACGGAGAGTGAGCTGTCTAAAAACATTACTCTGTCCCCGGTCAGCTGGAAACAAACACACATGGCAGGGCTGGGATTAGAACATAGACCTGATGACCTTATCACACTACAGCATTACACAGTTAGAGAACGCGCTGCCAAGATTACTGGATCATAGCACTCCCAGAGGCATACTTCTAGGTGGGTGACATCATCAGCAAAGGCAAAGATGCCAATAGGGATTGTACGGAGAGTGAGCTGTCTAAAAACATTACTCTGTCCCCAGGCAGCTGGAAACAAACACACACACACGGCAGGGCTGGGATTAGAACATAGACTTGACTATTTTATCACACTACAGCATTATGCAGTTACAGAATGCACTACTGAATTTACTAGATCACAGCACTCCCAGAGGCATACTTATAGGTGGGTGACATTATCAGCAAAGGCAAAGACGCCGATAGGGATTGTATGGAGTGTGATCAGTCTAAAAGCATATTACTGTCCCAAGGCAGATGGAGATTAACACACGGCAGTGGTGTGAGCAGGACAACTGGCTATCTACGGAGCACTATTACAACACTACATAGATACGAGACGCGCCACAGACAGTACACCTTTCAAGACAGTCAATATGACCTTTTAGAATGCAGACATTGACATGGATGCTGGCAGTTACGGTGTACATACCTGTGAACCAGTGTGTTAAATGTAGGAATCCATCCTGACGTGGGTTATGGCCATCTGTTGCTTGCATGACCACTATCGCTATACAGGATAACAATCGTCATGCCCATACACAGAGGCACACAACTGACACAAGGTGTCACTAGTCATGCTCACACACTTAGTAGCACACGTCAGTCTGGAATGCACTATGTGTCCATCTACACAACAGCGTACTGGGCATACTCACACACTTAGTAACAAAGGGCTGTCTTGTATGCACACAGATTCTAAACAGGGAAGGGCACAGTGTGTTGATAATCATTATTGTTAGCATGAACGCTGTATGACATATGTCTGACACCGGGCTTCTACACAATGTCTGCTGCTGTCCACCACCTCAATTGTACCAATCTAAACCTGGCACACTAATACCACCCGTGGTGTTGTCCTGGCAGGAGTGGGTACTTTGCACATGTAGTACCATACATAGACAAAGAACCTGAGACCAGGTAAACACCCTGACACCTACAGGACAACTGCATTGTATGTGTATGCTAAATAGTGCTAGATGTGTAGCATTCATAATCATAGCTGCCAATCTAGATCCAACAATGGGGAATACTGACATCTGTACAGTGAGGAACACCTGGCATAAGGCTCATTTGTGCACAATAGGACTACCACTGTCTACCTCAGATACAGACATGTGGGCCATAAGACCGTTACGGACTGCTCCAGGTGTTAGTGTCCCCACGTATATGAAGGCCACTCACATGTACTGACCAGTACACTCTCAAAAGCCATCACAGATGTGTCAGGTGCAGATCACAGTGGTAAATGCCGCACTGTAGTATGTAGCCCTCACATATCACCTTGTCCTTTGACCAGCAACACACATCCATACATTAGTACAACACCATGTTACTCATGACCAGTGGACTGTACCTAGCTCTACAGCAACTGTGCAGACTACCCATGTACTGAAAGGTTCCATCATGTGTTATGCAATGCACTGATACCACTATTCATACCACTATTCATAACCAGGTCGGCTATACACATAACAGGGGCCCTGTGTCTTATACAGCTGTAACAGATAACTGTTGCTGTACACCAGGCAACACACCCATGTTTGGATGTGACATACATGTAACTGCCATGGATATGTACATGCCCCACACACACACAACACATATGTACATAGCATAGCTAATGCTGTCCTTCGTGCAGACACGTGGCTACAGCGATTACACGCATGCACATGGAAGGTAGGTCCATGGTTGTTGAATGCTAACAGTACATAAGGTAGCAATGTTGACTGAGTTAACATTCCCTCTGTGCTGGTTACCCATGACAACTATCATATCATACAACAGTCCATGTGTCATGTATGTCACACATGTTCACCAATTGCAATGCATACAAACATGGCTACATGACAGGAATGTAGGACCTATACACATGTACATGTATTGATGTGCATTCAGCTACCATGCATGAGCAGTAGCTGATGTTTGCAGTTCATCTGTGTCCTACTACAACATGCAGTTGCAATGCACTCCCGTCATTGACACCTGTATATGGTGAAATACTGACAGTACGGTAAGATGTACATCAGGTATGGATGGATGTGTGTAACATAAAGTGGTGCGTCACCTTTGCAGATGGTTGTTTGCTGAAGACAGCTCACAGGTGTGTCACAAGCCATCCTACCATAACATGTGCAAACAGTAAGCTATGTTTCTGGTAATTGAAGGTGAAGATATACAACCTACACAGCGGTCAGGCTGCAGAAATACCTCACAAAAACAATCACAGGCCTAAAGCAGATGCCCTATGCTTACCATCTAAAAAACCTCCAGCTATATGCTGTCGCATATCGTTTACTCAGAGGTGATCTCTGCTTAACATACAAGGCCATGTGTCAAACCCAGAGATGTTGGACATGCTACACTTAAAGAAATCCCAATTCCTCAGAGCCACACGCTCCAGGGATCTAAACCTTGTCATCATAATGAACAAAACATGGTGGCGGGATAGGTTCCTGACCCAGCGACTCCCCAGACTCTGGAATAGACTGCCCATACATGTCAAGCAGAGCACCTCTTTGGCCCTCTTCAAAAGGAACCTTGATGATTGGGTGGGAGATATGAAATTCACCCCAGGGATCATGTCAGTCGCCCTACTAGACAAGGGTCCAGGGAAGTAAATATTGTGGGAAGAAATAGCCAGGAAACTGCTATGACTAGGCTTGTATAGGCCATAGGGCCGATAGCCTAGTACCAACCTATAAACCTATGAACCTATAAACACTTCTTCTCCACTCCTCAGCCATCCTCTTACTTTCCACGATTCCACTAAACAATCTGGTTAAAAACTCCACTTCCATCTCTCATAAACACCTTCATGCTTCCACAGGTATTCATCTGGACCAACAGCCTTTCCATTCTTCATCCTCTTCATAGCTGTCCTTATTTCCTTGTTGCTAATCCATTGCACTTCCTGATTCACTATCCCCACATCATCCAACCTTCTTTCTGTCTTATTCTCTTCATTCATTAGCCCCTCAAAGTACTCTTTCCATCTGCTCAACACACTCTTCTCACTTCTAAGTACCTTTCCCTCATTATTCTTTATCATCCTTACCTGCCACACATATTTCCCAGCTCGATTCCTCTGTCTAGCCAATTGGTACAGGTCCTTTTCTCCCTCCATAGTGTCCAACCTTTCATACAACTCTCCATATGCCTTATCCTTAGCCTTTGCCACCTCTCTCTTCACCATACAACTCACCTCCTTATACTCCTGTCTACTTTCTTCATCTCTCTGACAATCCCACTTCTTCTTCACCAACCTCTTTCTCTGTATACTCTGCTGTACTTCCTCATTCCACCACTAGGTCTCCTTGTCCTCCTTCCTCTGTCCAGATGTCACACCAAGCACCTTTCTAGCTGTCTCCCTTACCCACTCTGCTGTAGTTACCCAGCTATTTGGTAACTCTTCACTGCCACCCAGTGCCTGTCTTAACTCTTCCCTGAACTCCACCTCATAACTACCCTTTTTCAGCTTCCACCATTTGATTGTTGGCACAACCCTCACACTCCTCCTCCTCTTCTTGATCACTAACATCATCCTACAGACCACCATCTTATGCTGCCTAACTCTCTCCAAAATTTGTCTTTCACATCCATCACACAAAAGAGTCACAAAGCACAAACTGAAGCAGATAAACACAAAAGCCAGAGGAATAGCTGGATTGAAACCACTCAAAGTAATGCAGGCTGCAAATTACAGTTGTAGAATGCAGAATCCACTTTATTAACTTCAGACCAAAAAAATCCAAGGATGAGCGGTTTCATCCAGAAATATCTAGACTTCATCTTATTTCCCTGTTTCCAGTACCATTTCCCAGAGATTTTTTTTCTCTGAATAAAGTTTAAATTAAAAGAAGACATTACTGTTAATAAAGATTGCACTGATGTATTACAAGTTCATGTGTTGTCTCCATTTCTTGTCTATCTTCCCTGCCTTTTTTATTTTAATTATACATTACTTTGTCTTTCTTTATTTTTTTTCTCTCCCAGTTATGCTGTTTTTTCTTCATATCTAGAATCTCTAGTAGTAGCATAACTACATTCCTCATGTTTTAGAGAGCGTTCACTCTCTATCTGTCCAGGACCATCCTCAGTGTCAAGGCCCAGTAGTGGCACTGAGCCTGTAGTAACTCTGGTGTGTGACAGCCTTGCAAGCCTCGCAGACTTTTGACTTTGGGACTTGTTTGAGGATGTGGTGGAAAAGGTAATGAAGAGACCTCTTCAGTCACTCCAGGATACTCTTCAGTGGGTTCAAGACTCATTTCCTCTATCAGTAGCAACCACTTCACCATCACAGGATTCCTCCCTCTTAACATCAGGGTACTACCCCACTGCAACACTATCAGCCAGTGAAAACATTTGAGTTCCTATGGACTAGGTTTCCTCCTGAGATCAACTCTTCTTCACCTGACTTCTCCTCTAATTCTTTCTGCTACATCCTCTAACCTATTTCTCACCCAAACTACCCTCTAACATACAAATGTATTTGAAAATCTGAAAAGCGTGGGGGGGGGGTCTATCCTCCAACAAAAATATAGTACCCCCTCTTCCACCTACCACCAAATCCTACCTGTCCCTCTTAATGTATTCCTTCTGTGTTTCCCTCTTTTTTTCTGTACCCTGTTTTTCAGTCTTCCTTTGTCCACTTTTTATAGAAACCGACAGAGTATACAGATATGGATACCCTGTACAAAATGTATAATACCCATTTATTTTTTTTTAGTTAATAAAAATAACTCCTTTGAGTGCCACTTGCCTTAAATACTTCATACACACTTGCACATAGCTGTGTTCATTCATAATACCTAAAAACATTGATAATTATACACCACTTATGTTTTCAAGTAATACTTCACACATACATAACTTCAGGAAGTTTATACATTTGGCAAAAGTGAACAGTTTTTAAAAACATTTTTCCATTCACTTATTCAGTGTAAATGACTTGTGATTACTGTATTTGCTTATACGTGCAATGGTGCTCTTCGCAAATAACCATTAAGAAAGTGAGAACCACAGGCCTATGAGTACCACCCAAGAAGTATATTTATATGCCAACAAAGTAAAGGTTAGCCAGGTGATGGATTTGGGTAGCTTGTTTAATTTTGTTTCTAGGGTGCTTGCCCCAGGTAGGACCTTTATGAGATTTGTATTTCTTGTAGGGTGTGCAGAAGAAGCATCATAAAACCATGCTAATCAAGAAACAAAATGAGACATCTAATTGTATTCCTTATATTTACCTGAATTAAATGGCAGATCAGTGTGGCAGGAGGACTAAGAGATGAGAAAAACAATAGTTCTTAGATCCTTGGTCCCCTTCTTCATCTTCACAAAGGAGAAGGGCCAACACATTGCTAGGCCTAATGTCTACTTGGGTTACCACATCTGTCTGGCAAGGTGATCTGAAAAACACAAAGGTGATTTTTCAAGCCAGTAGCATTGTCAGTTTGTACAGTCACTTTGGAGACAGATTGTGTTACAAAATGTATGTATTGCTTAGCATTTTTGGATGAACAAATCCCATGTAGGTACAATGCACTGGATAATAATCTTTCTTGCTTGCAGGCTGACAAAATTTGGAATCTAACCCAGGATACAGCAGTCCTATCCACAAGGATACCAGATGATTTGTGGCCACTGGAGAGGGATAGCTGAGCTTGTATAGTGGAGTTCCTGGGATTCCAACACCAGGAGGGCGTATTTATCAGCTAGTACAGCATCTAGATGTTTCTGGAATAACTTGCCAAAACAGCAGAGGCCATGGTCAGACCATTTTAGTGCATTATCTGTCATTTTGTTGGGCAAGAGGTAAAGCACATACTACCGCTGGAGTACAGATAGTTGCAGTAAGCCTGTTCATTAGAGTCTGTGATCTAAAATACATCATAAAGTACTAGTTAGTTGTGATGCTGGTGAAAGGATTGGTCAGAGTTTGTGCCATGCCATCTGATTTGCATCACCCCATGGGAAGATCGTTACACAATTTCAAATTAATAGATGTACACACAATTTCTACTGATAATCATGTTTATGCACTTTGCTCCACACATTTCGTATGGCTGCATTTTGCAGATTTTTAGATTAGTGAGCTTCATGGGGTGTAAAATGGCAGTATGCCACTCTGGTGCAGGATGCAATGTTGGATAACCTTATGTGTTCCAATAATGACCAAGTGATATTGGACAGAACTGATGTTCCCTCACTCTGTTCATTTTGATGGCTCTTAACTTTATTCTCACCTTTATAGGTTGGACACTACAATTTTATCATTTTCAAATTCTGTACAGTTATGCTCCTGGGATTTTGGCATATGTTGAAGCAGAGCTTTCTTTCTCATGGTTTGTCATGTGTAGGTTATTTGTGTTATTGTTAAAGCATAAGACATGCCTCAGAATTAGCCTTTGAAGTCAGATTAGTTGACCTAATTAAGAAGACTGGTAGATTGTTCTCATGTGCTTTCTTATCTTATGCTACTTATTAAATATTATTTTAGTCTTCATGCTCCTGTTTATTTGTGTTTATTTCAGTTGATGGAATAAGGTGGCCTGTAATGGGTGAAATTAGGGCAGTCATTTATATACTTTGCAGCCAACAGGAGCACATGTGTAGAAAGAAGGGCTGAACCTCTTTTTTCATCTTAGAAGCTGCAGAATGTTTTGAAAAGGTTTTTCTAGCTTGGGATGGCATCTTTTATTGCCAGTGTTACAGCAGATTATTACGGATGCTAGTTAGCCACAGATTATTATCATCTATTTAGTGGAGTAGATTCGCAAGTGTAGACATTTTTTCTTGTATATTTAGACTTCTTGTGACTACACAACAATTTTACCCTGACATACTGTGTGGCTGGTTATTGTTTGTCCCATGATTAATTTGGACATTGCATATCAACCATATAGCTTTAGTCACAGCTCATAATTTAAGTGAGAGATGATTTGTACCACTCCCAAGTAGGGACTTAGCTGACAAGAATCCAGTTTATTTTTTTGAAGGCATGAACACCATTCTGATATTGTTTACTGAAAACGTTCAAATACTAATAGGCACAAAACAAGACGAGCATACACTGCAAAGTCCAACAAGGTTTAATAGCTGAGTAAAACAAGCTTACAGCAATCAGTAGTCGTGTGCACACTACGGTAACTGCCAAGCAATAAAAAGTTAAAAACGATCTGGCTGCACAGAATCCAAGTCACAGAGTGTAAAGCGCTTTACGTTAGGAAACACTTCTCCTAACTTCTTCAGACAATAGTGCTCAGAAAGAAAAAAATAGTTTAAGTACTATCCTAGTGACTCATACTTGATAATACAATTAAGCCAATTAAGCACAGTCACATAACTTGAAGCTATAATCCAAAAATACTGAAGTCAAGCAGTTTGTCTTTAAGTCATTAGGTAAAATGAGTGCCTTAGTTTGATAAAAAAACAAAGTTCTGTTATCATGTAATGGAACATGTATTAAATAAAATAGTATTAATTAAAATCATAGTAAGTTCACTTTACTTGTAGCTAATGTTCAGGGACCCGTGGAAGTAGTAATCTTTAAATAAAAAACTGTGTTGTGTAACGTTTCTTTTAACTTATAAAAGGTGGGTGTAACTTAGGAATTATAACCTCCCTAGGGCTAATGAGCATCTATTATTTAACCATCCAACAAAAATAATGTATGTACAGCTACTATCTCTTAAGGCTCTTTAATTTTAGCACACATAAAATAGAAGTCATTTCATTCAAGCCCGGTGGAAAGCATGCATTGAGTCTAAGCTGCCACAGAAGTTCCAATTTCTCCAGCATAAGTGTAGATGCCTCTCCTCTACTATTCATCTCACTTGAGTCGATGGCCTTAAATTGAAACTGTGGTTAGGGTTTTCATTGCAGTGTCTAGCTAGTGGGCTCTCCATTTTCCTTTTGTTAATGTAATAAACGTGTTCGTAAATCCTCTCCTTAAACTTACAGTCAGTCTTGCCTACATAAAAACTAGGGCAGCACTGACATAATGCTACATAGACTAAGGTTTTGGAGTTACAGTTGAATTTGTTCTTCAGGAAATAGTCTCGCCCCCTAATAATGAATTTTGACCCTGTAGCAATGTGTCGTTACTGCTTACATGCCTCACATTTAAACTTTCCCGGGATGCCTCTAAAAGTGCTGTTACTACTTTCAGTAAGTTTTTTTAGGTTCCTTCCTTTTTTCCAGGTGACCAGCAGTTTGTCTCCCAACTTTCCTTGTATATCCCTATTGGACAGTAACAACTGCCAGTTTTTGCCCAGTATTGTGATCAGGGGTTCATAATCGAAAGAGAATGTAGTCATGAATCTCAAACAATTTTGCTCTCTTTGTGCTCCAATACTATTCCTAACTACGGGGTTTACTCAGTTTTATCTTTACTGAGACGTTGGTTTCCAAGGTGTGAGCTGCTGCCCATCCTTGGGAGAGGATGGGTCTGAAGTGGCAAGAGGCCCTTTTACTACTCACCTCCCTTCTAAGGTCAGCAATCAACTCAATGCGGTACCCCCTCTTGAGGAACATGGACTTCAAAAGTTAACATTCCTCTAAGAAGTGGTTGTCTTCCGTAGTCATCTTGGCCGCTCGTACCAGTTGGCCCTTCACTACACTCCTCTTCTGGTGCAGCAGGTGAAAACTAGTGTAATGTAAGAATGAGTTAGAGTAAGTACTCTTTCGGAAAATCCTTGCTAGATATTTTTTCTGGGCTCTATCTTTAGACAGTTCAACATCCAAGAAGCTCATAGAATCTATGTAGAAATTACTAGTAAACTTGAGAAAGGCGGTAGACCTATTAAACTGCTCCAAAATTTCAGCAGCTATTTCAACTCCCCCTTTAATAATCATAAAAATGTCATCTAAAAAGTGGGTGTAATAATAAATACACTCATTCAATCTAGGGTTATCAAAAATGGTGTCTTTTTCCCATTTGGCCATGACTAAATTGGCAAAACTAGCTCCACAAGGGGAGCCCATAGCTACACTAATCTCCTGTCTGAAAAATTATTTTTCAAAGGTAATATAGTTATTGGACATGGTTATACCTATCAATTCTGCCACCAATCTCAGTACTGAATGTTCTGCCCCTTTAAATCTCATATGGTTGATAACCCATTCTATTCCCAAGGTTTGTGGGATCACCGTATATAGATTGCAAACATCCACTGTTAAAAAACAAAAGTGCTCATTGTAAGCTAAAGAGTTAATACTCATCAAAAATGTTCAAGAGTCTTTGCAAATCTGAGGTTCCAGGGCCACAAATCTCTTCAGAATGTCATCTATCACCTTAGCACAAGAATAGGTGATTGATTGTTGAGTGTCCACTAAGGGGCGCATAGGTGGATCTCCTTGATTCTTGTAGATTTTAGGTATTCCAAAAAGTACAGGTAGCCTAGGTGATAGTACTGACAAATAGTTAAACATGTCATGGCTGATAAATGAGTCAATGAACATGTCATTCAGGAACATTCTGATACAGTTGTATGCTATGTTCAATTCGTTCAGGCTCACTTTAATATATGCGTTACTTTCAAGTATCTTCCCCATTCTTTCCTTGTAGTCCATTTTGTGCATAATGACCAGTCCACCCCCTTTGTCAGGTTTCATTAGGCAGACTGGTAAAAGTCTAAAGTTACTTAGAGCTTCTCATTCGTTCTCGTTCAAGTTGGTCCTTAATTCAGACTTGTGTTGACAGTTAATAAAAGCCCTAAAGTCCATTTTGCACATTCTTTCAAATAGTAAAATGGATGGATGTAAAGGGGGATTAAATGTAGAAGAAATATGCAAGTTTGGGTTCCCATTGTAGTTCCCATTACCCAACATTAATTGTAAATTGAGTTTTCTAGTGTAAAGTTTAAAGTCCAGTAATAAGGACCCTAAATCAGTAGCACGAGTTGGAATGAATGTAAGTCCTTTTGCAAAAATTTCAGCTAATAGAGGGTCAATAGTATATTTGGTAAAGTTGTAAATTTTAAAATCTCCAATATCCAAGTAGAACACCAAATTTTAAAATCTCTGCTTTTATTCATTACAACTTTACAAGAGGGGTTGTTTGAACTGGTGCTTTGGTGGAAGGTCACCTCTTGTTCCTGTTGTTGTTGTTGTTCCTCCTTGTGTTGTATTTCCTCTGTTGCTTGGGGGTAGATTTGTTCACCCCTGCCTCCGATGGTTCATGGAGTTTTTTGGAACATTATTTGAACTCACGCCCGCCATCTGAGAATTGTTGTCATCATCATCCTGGTCTGTGAAGTAGCTGTTTTGGTGGGCTTCGTTCTCCTTTAGTGCCCCTCGGTTTCTAGACCCTGGTAAACCCTCATTTTGATTGCCATTATTATTATCAGATGTACCTCTTGTGGCATTAAAACCTCTAGGGGCATTCCATATTTGTGATGGGGGTGGGTCTAGGTAAGTTGTTCCATTTGCATAGTCCCTCCGGTCTCTGTTAATTTTCCTAATTTTGGTGTCCCTAGTTTTTGACAGTAAGTTATTAATACTGGTAAAAGTCCTGTTATATTCAAAATGGTATCTTTGGAAGTCAAGGTCCTTTTCATTTCTTCGTCGAGGGTAGTAACTTCACTAGATAATTCATTGATGTGCACCTGATAATGCTTGGACATAATCTTCAGTAATTCTAACCCCTGAGTGTTGATAAATGTCACTAGTTCCATGTGAAAGGCAGAATCTTTAACTAGTTCAGTAGGATACTGCCAAAAACGCAAGCCTTTTGGCACAATCTTCTCTTTAAGACATTCACTAAAGTAGTTCACTTCTAGTATTAGTTTTCTTATTTTAGCAAGTTTAAAATCAAACGGTTTTAGTTTCTCCACAAAACTCACACTCCTAGTCACTGGTTGTCCCACTAAGTTGTCGGAATATTGTCAGCAAGTAGTTTAGGCTCATCTCTGAGCCATGAATTTAAATCTGGGACTCCACTGAGCCCTGGTGTAGTGTGCCCTGCCGTGTCGGCAGGTATTGTGGGTTGAATTCCACAGTCCCTCGCTTCCGTAATACTACCGGTACCAGTATTCAGACGAGTGTTTCTCAAAGTACTTGTCACATTGGTACCTGCACTAGAAACAGTAATGTTGTTCATGTTTGCACTTCCCTCCTTTCGGGTGTTTTGCGATAAAGTATTCATGCGTGTAGCCAGGTCGTCCAGCCTTTGATTCATAACTTCAGTTAGTAAGGTCAGGTTCCCAACTTCAGTTTGGGTTTGAGTCTGTGTTAGAAATGGACTGTCAGTGCCGTTCGACTCCACAAGAGACATGTTTACTAAAAATGTCCAAAAACTAATAGGCACAAAACAAGATGAGCGTACACTTCAAAGTCCAACAAGGTTTAATAGCTGAGTAAAACAAGCTTACAGCAATCAGTAGTGCGGTGCACACTCCGGTAACTGCCAAGCAATAAAAAGTTAAAAATGATCTGACTGCACAGAATCCAAGTCACAAAGTGTAAAGCACTTTTCGTTAGGAAACACTTCTCCTAACTTCTTCAGACAACAGTGCTCAGAAAGAAAAAACAAGTGTAAGTACTATCCTAGTGACTCATACTTGTTAATACAATTAAGCCACTTAAGTACAGTCACATAATTTAAAAGTATAATCCTAAAATACTGAAGTCAAACAGTTTGTTTTTGTTGTCATTAGGTAAAATGAGTGCCTTACTTTTATAAAAAAATCAAAGTTCTGTTGTCTTGTAACAGAACATGTAGTAAATTAAATAATATTAATTAAAATCATAGTTAGTTCACTTTACTTGTAGCTAGTGTTCAGGGACCCGTGGAAGTAGTAATCGTTTCATAAAAAACTGTGTTGTGTAACGTTTCTTTTAACCTATAAAAGGTGGGTGTAACTTAACAATTATAACCTCCCTTGGACTAATGAGCATCTATTATTTAACCAGCCAACAAGAATAATGTATGTACAGCTACTATCTCTTAAGGCTCTTTAATTTTAGCACACATTTCCACATAGATTCTATAAAATTTTTGGATGTTGAACTATCTAAAGATAGAGCCCAGAAAGAAATATATAGCAAGGATTTTGTGAAAGTGTACTTACTGTAACTCATTCTTACATTACACTAGTTTTCACCCACTGCACCAGAAGAGGAGTGTAGTGAAGGGCCAATTGGTACAAGCGGCCAGGATGACTACGGAGGACGTCCACTTCTTTGAGGAACGTGAACTTTTGAAGTCCATGTTTCTCAAGACGGGGTAGCCCATTGAGTTGATTGCTGACCTTATAAGGGAGGTGAGTAGTAAAAGGGCCTCTGGTCACTTCAGACCCATCCTCTCCCAAGGATGGACAG
This sequence comes from Protopterus annectens, assembly GCF_019279795.1. Lineage (NCBI taxonomy): Eukaryota > Metazoa > Chordata > Ceratodontiformes > Protopteridae > Protopterus > Protopterus annectens. Next base: position 1,655,621,302 of record NC_056733.1, on the reverse strand, counting down.
CAGCTCACACTTTGGAAACCAACATCTCAGTAGAGATTGGAGCACAAAGCAAAATTGTTTGAGATTCGTGACTGCATTCTCTTTAGATTATGAAGCCCTGATCACAAAACTGGGCAAAAACTGGCAGTTGTTACTGTCCGATAGGGATATACAAGAAAAGTTGGGAGACAAACTGTTGGTCACCTGGAAAAAAGGAAGGAACCTAAAAAAACTTACTGAAAGTAGTAACAGCACTTTTAGAGGCATCCTGGGGAAATTTAAATGTGAGGCATGTAACCAGTGTCGACACATTGCTACAGGGTCAAAATTTATTATTAGGGGGCGACACTATTTTCTGAAGAACAAGTTCAACTGTAACTCCAAAACCTTAGTCTATGTAGCATTATGTCAGTGCTGCCCTAGTTTTTATGTAGGCAAGGCTGACCATAAGTTTAAAGAGAGGATTTACGAACACGTTTATTATATTAAGAAAAGGAAAATGGAGAGCCCACTAGCTAGACACTGCATTGAAAACTCTAACCACAATTTCAAATTTAAGGCCATTGACTCAATTGAGATGAATAGTAGAGGAAAGGAGTCTACACTTATGTTGGAGAAATTGGAACTTTTGTGGGAGCTTAGACTCAATGCATGCTTTCCACCGAGCTTGAATGAAATTACTTCTATTCTATGTGTGCTAAAACTAAAGAGCCTTAAGAGATAGTAGCTGTACATACATTATTTTTGTTGGATGGTTAAATAATAGATGCTCATTAGCCCTAGGGAGGTTATAATTCCTAAGTTACACACACCTTTTATAAGTTAAAAGAAATGTTACACAACACAGTTTTTTATGAAAAGATTACTACTTCCACGGGTCCCCAAACGCTAGCTACAAGTAAAGTGAACTAACTACCATTTTAATTAATACTATTTAATTTACTACATGTTCCATTACAAGACAACATAACTTCGGTTTTTATAAAACTAAGGCACTCATTTTACCTAATAACTTAACAAAAACAAACTGTTTGACTTCAGTATTTTAGGATTATACCTTTAAGTTATGTGACTGTGCTTAATTGGCTTAATTGTATTAACAAGTATGAGTCACTAGGATAGTACTTAAACTTGTTTTTCTTTCTGAACACTATTGTCTGAAGAAGTTAGGAGAAGTGTTTCCTAATGAAAAGCGCTTTACACTTTGTGACTTGGATTCTGTGCAGCCAGATCGTTTTTAACTTTTTATTGCTTGACAGTTACCGGAGTGTGCACATGACTACTGATTGCTGTAAGCTTGTTTTACTCAGCTATTAAACCTTGTTGGACTTTGAAGTGTACGCTCGTCTTGTTTTGTGCCTATTACCATTCTGATATTGGACTGGATTTATTTAACTTCAGTCCCTAATAATAATAATAATAATTATTATTATTATTATTATTATTATTATGTATTTATTTATTTTGTTTTAAAAAGGGTGCATGAAAAAGAAAGAAAGGAAACAGAATGATATATTCTTAACAAGCACATGGCAATTTGAAAGCTGTTAATCTGCTGTTATGCAATGTAAATAGTTTTTTTTGTAATATATTGAGACCAGGAAAAATAGGAGGAGGGGCAGCATGGTGTTTAGTTTCATCCTGATGGCTGGCTGCTGCACTGCCTTCTCCCCCTTGTCATTCTTCTGTCCTTTTTTTTTTTTTTTCTAAAAGGGCATGACTAGGAATCCCCTTGGCTGGACAAGAAGAGTCATCTGGCATGTGACCTGATCACTAGGGCCTTGACATTAACATTTATTTATTTATTTATTTATTTATTTATTTATTTATTTTTATTTTACATTTGTTAACCGGGATAGTCCACTGGACACAGGTCCATTTTCAGTGGAGGCCCGGGGAGAAAAGATCCACACATATGAATAACATGTAACAATAAAACTACAAAGTTTACAAAGTATATTTAGATACAAAATGCATTGAGTCTTAATAGCAATATATTCATACGCAGCAGTCACAGTTAGTGAAAACAGAGAAATCTTACTGTAATAGTTTCATTAGTCTAAACATATATATATATATATATATATAATGACCTCAATCATTGCTGCAGGGAGTCGTGTGTAAACCAGCAACTTCTTAAAGGTTATTTGGGTCTAAACCATAACAATCTATTTTATTTTATTGTATGTATTTCTACAGTAATAGAATACAGACCTATTTTATGCTGTGTATGAGTTATGTGGGAAAATGTGGGGCATAAGGTGACAAGCATGGCTTATGCTTCAAAATGTCTTATACCCTACCAAGTTGTGCTCTGCTGCCTATACTTCTTGTGGGAGAACTATATTTAATGGCAGGCTCTGGGATTTGAGCCATCAATTTGGTTATGCAGATAACAGGATTTGCCTTTCCCCTTCCTTTCCAAAGTGGGTCAGTCATTGAGTGGCCAATCCCAACCCTTTCCTGGTTCACTTCAATTTCAGAACAAGGAACAGCAAGTTGTCAAAAAAGTTGCTTGTTGCCAATGGCAAGTTTACTGAGGTGGCACAGTTAGGAAGCCTCAAGGGCAAACCAGACTGACAGAGTAGTCTGGCACATGACTTGGGCATTAATATTAACTGGAAATATATGTTTCTTATGAGTTATGTCATTTATAATTAGTTGAAACTACAAGAAAAATTTAGCCAAGCTAGAGTGTTCACTGTGTGATACCTTAAACCTCCTGTAATAGAGGTCCATGGGATATATGCAACTGATCCATTAAGGGCATCAGTGTTTCAGTTATATGGCTTCTGAATGTCCATGACTTTTTACTTTTTCTTTTTAAGTCAATATAGATACATTCAGGCCAATAAAGCCAAACCTCACTAGCTGTGGACGTGCATCTTTCAGCTTTCATATGACCTTGTCAGTACAAAATAAGTTGACTGTTTAACTATACTTTAAAAACATAGGGTCTTTAAACCCAGCTGATGTCCATAACCATTAGATGTCTACAAAATATCCCAACTAACATCCATACCAAAGAGTAAAGGTCACACAGGCAAACCAAATAGTAAAAACTACATGAAAAACCTAGCCAAGCTAGATTATTCACTGTGTGATACTCATTCAGAATCCATATAGGGTAATTTGCATATATCCCATGGACCTTTATTATAGAAAGTTTAATGTATCATACTGGGTCCTATTTGAGAGCTAGGTGGCTATACAGGTACTAAAGCTGCCCTCCCCTCATGAGCCATTTTTTAAATTATCCCTATCCTTGTGAGACTCAAACAAACACTGCACCGTTGTTGTAGGCAAATATACCTTAACCATTAGGCCACCCTCCCAACTCGTAACACATAACATAGGTGTTCATGCTATATCTGTGAGTTTTTTTTATCATGCCCAAGTGAGCTATTGTGTCAAATGCTTTAGCCAAGTCACGGTAGGCATTATGTATGATTTTGCCCTCATCCACTGTCTTACTGACCTTCTCAAAGAAGCCGACCAGATTTAGTAAGCATAATCTGCCTTTGAAAAAACAGATTGGGTTGGATCCAGTATTTGAAGGTTTTCTATGTCCTTATTAATCATTTCCATGATAATTCTTTCCATGGCTTTGCATATGAGACTAGTCACACTTATCGATCTGTAGTTCCCATGATCCATCGATGTCTGCCCCTGTGCAGAGAGATGACTGTTGCAGTTCTCTATTTGTGCAGCACAAATCCTCTCTGGAGGCTAATGGTTAAACAGTTACTCCAGTGGTCCTGATAGGCTATATTTCAGGCTGTTTAGTAGGTATCCTTGGTTATTATTAAGACACATCAATGCAGTGCTTTGAGCTTAGAGAGTGCATTATGGACCTGGTCTCTAGTGATAGTTTGGAGGTGGGGGTTGTTTGATTGTATTTCCTGGGGAGTGGCATGTGGTGAGGGGATTAAAAACTGGACCTGAATTTGTCAGCCATCAGATTTGCTATATCTTCCAGCTCCATCTAGGTGGCTCCAGCCACAATCAGTTCTACATTCATCTGTGTGCTGCCTTTAAGGTTTCAGACATAGCTAAAGAAAATCTTGTAGTTGTCCTTTGCTTGGGAGGCTATCATTACCTCAAACTTTGCCTTAGTGCACTTAATTTACCCTCTTATTTGTTTGTCTGTATTGATGAGAGTGTTTTTATCATACTGCATGTAGTACTTCCTAATCTTGTCTATTACTATCTGACTTTTTTTCTTTTGTTGTGTAACCTGTTTATATTTTGCTTCCACCAGGGTGTGTTTTGTTTTTGTTTTGTTTTTTTAGTTATCTCTGGGCTTATTTCTGGTAGGTACAGTTGTCTCTATGCATCTGTTAGACCCTTAAGAGTTTACTATGGAGAGTTAATTATAGAGAGTTTGGATACCAGTAATGACGTAATAATAAAAATACGGTTTGTAATTGACAAAGAGCTCAGCCATAAAATATGGTAAAATGTATTTATGGATGGAGAGGCTTGTACAAAATGTGAAGGTTGTATCTAGAAAATCTGACTTAGTCAGGAAGGAAGTAATATATTGGGTGGGATATATGTGGGAACATTCAATATGATTCAGATCAAGGAGGTTAGCAATCTTTGTGAGGAGAGGGTTAATTAATTCTAAGGAGTTAGTATGTACAAAATGAAGGAATTTCAGGACATATTCATTGATGATTTTATAGGTTATTCAACTTAATAAGTTTCTGTCTAAACTAAATTAAATATTTGGTGAATTCTAAAAGAGTGCATGGAAATGGACCTATTGTTAGCAGTGATGTGGTATGTTGGTTGGTTAAGATACCTTTTGACCTCTGTAAGTTGTCATTATGCAAGACTTGATGTTAGATAATACAGATCCTAATAGATACAGATACATCCCCTCAGTTCCTGGTGGATCTGAATATGCAGTAAGTGAAATATGCTGGTAAAGATAGAATATGCCATCATTGTTCTTATAGCAGGACTCAGTAATTACACAGATATGGATGCTTTCAAGATTAACGTTGGCTTGAAGCTCAGGCTGCTGTTTAAGCTACTAGTGTTGAATAGAGAAGCCTTCAAATTATTTGAAATGAATTCCGCTAGCTTGGTATGGTCATGAGTTGAAATTTGCTTAAAAAAGTCATTATGGGAGAAGAAATTGCCCTAGTTAGCACACAAACCATGCAAATAGAGGTGCTCACCATTTCTTGCAAAGCTGGAGGGTCTAATAACCATCTGGTCCCAGATAAACACATAATGGATCCAATTAAAAAGGACACTGTGATATAACTTGGTCATTGTAGTCACTTATTTTTATCTTTGAGTTTAGACATATTTCTTGTTGAGGAAAGAATAATGCAATACGATCCTTTTTACCTTCCATGGGGACATAGAGAGAGAACTGATTTATGCCTCTGTGCAGCTCCATTTGAGAAAACCACCTGTGGTCATTCACACCCAGATGGCTGACAATAAGATCATTTTCATATTTAAAATTATGAAGTTTTCTAATGTATCTTGTAATATCCATGAGCAAAGCAAGAGAGAGAGAGACACAGAGAATGAGACAACTGGCCATAACCCTCTCCTTATGCAATGTGGTAATTGCAGATTTAGTGGTCTAACAATGAATTCACACATAACAAGGAATTTATAATTAAAAGCAGGCAGTCTTGCTGACTTCTGTAGAAGTGTGTGAAAGCTTTTTTTTTGAGAAATTTGTTGATTACACAGCTTATCAACAGTAGTTTTCACTGTCACATGCTTTTTGATATAAAGATAATGGAGAGTGGGATTTATTGAGTCATGCAACAGTGGCACTTTATGCTGTTTCCCTTTTAGTCACGGCTCTATGACTGTGAAAGTAGTACATGTAAGTCAGAGGTTTTATCAAGAAAATGCCCCTAGTATAAAACAGGTTTTGTTATTGTTTTGTTTTATCACTTGCAAATGGAAGCTGCATATTTTTGTTTTTTTGTTTTTTTACTTTTTTATGCAATATTGTACAAGGGCAGCTTTCTGGCTTTGGTAAAATTCTTGTTGATGCAATGATGCATTGACTATTAATGATATAGATGTGAAGGTACAGGTGTGAGTATATATAACAACATACATGCATATGAAGTTTTAAGCAAACTTTTTTTACCCCTCAGCACAAAACAGTAGTGATATGCAGCATTTCACAGAAAGTACATAGTGTGTATAGATGCACCACCTTACATAACAAGTAGTTACATCTCTCACAGACTGCATTATAGATATTTATAAGGATAAAGGGACTGCCAGTAAACCTACAGTATTTCCTACACTGCCATGGTATGCCTACTGCTAACAGTCTAGTCAGGTGTATTATATTAGGGCGCTGATATGGGTTTAATAAACTACTGTATTAGTGGGTTTGCGTTAATGATAAAGTGCAAAATTGGTAAAGGGTTGTTGATAAAACAGTCTAATGGCATGGAAAAAATAACTATCAATAAAGAATGTACTAAACAATGGCTAAGTATATACCTAACTGCTGATCTAGTTAACACTAGTTTATGTATTAGTTATAGCAGTTGGGGTTTAAATATAACAGAATAGAAATTAATGACCAATATACCACCAAAAACAGTATTATACAATTTATAGACAGTTTATGAATAGAAAAAGTAGCAAAGGCAGTCTAAGGGCAATACTAGCCGGACACTAGCAGGGATGTGGAGTAAAACAAGTGAAGCTTCGCTTATTGTTGGAAGTTGCCCCAGGTAAAGCAGATTCACAGCACATAAAGATTACCTGATAGGTGGAAGTGGGCCATAAGACCAGTTGTCAGATGAGAATTCAATTCTACAAGTCATTACAGGTCACAACAATCCTGCAGGTGTTAGATGTCTGAACATCTGTCCAGGCATACTCCGTGATCAGGCAATGAATAGCAGATCTTGCCCAGACCCACAAAGCACATTGGAATAATTCATTACATTTATAGTCATGTCTGTACCATACATACTTATATGAGAAATTTGTATTAGCTCAGCCAAAAAGAGATGAATGCTGAAGTTAAAATCCAGACAGTCCAAGGTATGTATATCTAATTAGTGAAGGTTCAAGAGGAATCCATTCCTAAAAAACAGGTGTTCAGAGTGAATTAAGTTTACCCTTCTGCTCACAAAGAGAATGCCTGATGTAATTTCAGGCAGGTTCAAAAAGACACAACTCAAAACAACTTAAACTAATAAAAATATATTAAAATACAAATACAACAGGCTACAGAGACACAAAGAATAAACTTGAATAGTCTCTAGCACCTCAGCATAAGCCTTCAAGGAATAATGAAACAATATCCAGAATAACAATTTGTATACAAATCCTTCCACAATTAATCGATCACAGTTAATTAACAATAGTTAACAAATTAAAAACAAATTAGGTACTTCCAATTACATCACATTTAAGCCATATGGTGATACAAGTAACATATTTCAAAATATATATAGTCTCTTTACATAACAATTTATACTCAAGTAAATTTCCCTCAGCAAATTGTTGTAAAACAGTACCTTGTCATAAAAATACATTGCTCTAATGGTATTGCTTAAAACATAAAGTTATAGTGCTCTCAATTCACTGTTTTTTATATCCCTAATATGTTCCTGTAGCCTACATTTAAAAGCTGTCTTACTCTCACCAATATAAAATAAATTACAGGAACATCTAAGGGCATAGATAATACCCTCTGTAGTACATGAAAACTTTTTAATAGAATTAAACCATAAATTATATAATTTCAGACAGGTTCAAGCAGACATCTTGCAAAGAAATCCTCACAGATATGCAGTGTAGACCCATATACAAAAAAGGGATTATAGATCTACTTCTTCCATCTCAACTTCACTTCCTCTTCTGTCTTACTAGGCTGCACCATGTTGTCTGTTTCCACAGATAAAAGATGTTAGATGGTATTAAAGTGAAGTACCATGTTTTTTGAAGGCATCATTACATTTGTCGATTTGATTTCTGAGGGCTCTGCTGCATGGCTGCAGCATTTCAAGAGGGCTTTTTTGCTTTCTCTTTATATCCAGTTGCTTACCATGCCACAGGTGTTAGACCCAAACCAATCTTACAAGGGCTTCTTGGTTCATAGTCTCTCTATAAAAAAATCACAGCAGTTTTGAAAATAATTTTTTTCTTTGAGTGAAGCATCTTAGTGGCATTTTAAAATTCCTGAGTATTAAACAATAGAGTATCCAGGGTAATAACTTTGGCATCCAGAAAGATAGATAAGACACAGACACATACATTTAAAATGAGTTATTCTTTCAAGCATGTATAGTACAAAAGGAACAAACACAGACCATAGCATTTTGACTTCAATTTACACAAGGAACAAAAATAAACTCATAATTATTCACATTGTTCATGAAAACACTGACTTTAGAAAAAAGAATAATTGAAACACAAACATACCCACTTTTAGGTCTAGTACAGTTTGTTATAGTGAAAGTTTTTAGCTCGTGTGCTGGAATCACGGAACCCTTCTGTGTTAGTTTCATTAGCATGAAGTGGGCAGCTTTATACACAGTCTCTGTAATAAAACAGCTCCCTACAGGAAAAGCTCATGCTGGCATCCAGAATCTGTTTGACCTTTTGCACATAAAGTACTTTCTTTCTTTCCCATGTTGAGAAGAAGCACCTTTTCTAATGTACCATAAACCCTTTCACAACACAGCTTGTCTATCTCTCCTACTCTCTCTCTTGCTCTCTGGGATAAATGTAGTTCACATTTTAGGTGAACTAACAAACAGTCCCAAAGAAAATAAGTTAGCAAATAAACCCATCTTTTTCTTTTTGCAAACTGTTGTGTTTTCTATGCACCATTAAAAAATTAGGACAATTACTTTCTGTTCAGACTCTCACCAGTACTAACTCTATTTGTTTATAGCTAACATGAATGTACTCTCACAGAGAATTGTCTTACCCATTTAAAAAGCAAAGTAAATTTGGTAATTGAGGCCCCAGAGTCTCCAGTATCAGGAATAAAATGTCTTGTCTTAGCCACAAGACCTACAGGACCATTTCAAAGAGTTTACATTATTTTCAGAAGTCAGTCTAGCAGAGGAATGATGCTATTTTTGCAAATAAAAATAGATGCTGTTTAATCATTTGGCTTTTATTCTTATCATCATGCCACCTAGTTTGTCCTCAATGTATAAACATCCATTAATGCTCAGACATAATGAACATGTTAGGAATAGTTTTCATAGTTTAGCAATCTTAAATTCACAACTCTAACACAAAAAGATGAAGTTTTTGTAAGGTTGTCGGATTCATTAGGTAGCCAGTGTCTTAGTTCTATTATAAGCTATTCAGATGACATGCCACAATAAAGAATGTCATCTTAGTATAATATGCATGAAATGTCGAACTATACGTGATGATCATCTGTAGGCATTAACACATAATAATTAATAGATGTGTGTGCTAGGTGTAAAGTGCATGTGAAGTTTTTGCAACTTGATAAGTTGCTTCCATGAAAACATTCAGTGAAACTACTAAAATGGTTATATTGGCACTTGTTTGAATCAGCTGGGTATATAGCCTACAACACTGCTGGCTTCAGCTGCTGAAATTATGAGGACAAATTTCAGTATCACTGAGTATCAAAAGATGGTCATAGTTAATAAAAGTATAATTTGGAAATGGCAAATTTGCAGACATTATACAAAATAATGCAATTATTCATATTACTTTTGTTTATTATTGTCAACTGGTAAAGTCAAACAAACAGCTCAAACATTTAAGTGATACATCAGTAACTATAGATTCTGAGAAAATTAATTACATGAAATGAGTTACAGAAGCTTTAATTATACAATACCCATTGCCAGGTTTTCACTTGTCAAGATGTAAATGGTGAAACATGAGGTCTATCCTGGATTGCTTCATCTTCATTTCCCAGTGAAATTATATGAAAATCAACTAGTGCAAAATACTGATAAGATGGAAAAACATTCTTTTAGATACAACACTTGATAATGGTGAAAATTCTCAGTCTGATGAAAAATGGATAGCCAAAAGAACTAATGAATAAGATTGGGACTATGTACTATACCTCTGATCTTAGTGGTAGAAGACTTGTGAGACATCATGTTGTTCTAGACTCATTTCAATAATCATACATTTATTAGTTTTGAATTTCTTATTAGGTAGCATTAATGCATAGTGTTTACAAACTTTTTTCTTCATATACACTATATTTAGTGCTTAATGTAATGTCAGGCAAAACTTGTATAATGTTATAGGGTGTATTAATAGGTTCATAGGTAAGTACTAAGCTAAATGCCCTTGCAAGACATTTTAAGCCTAGCCAATTATCTCTTGTGAGACTCAAACCCTATACTATGTGTTTGTAAGGCAAACACCTTAACCATTAGGCCACCCTTCCAACCCATATTATATAACATCTACTTAACCATCATGCTTTTCATTCCCCTTTAGTGACAGACCACTAAAACAATTTTGAGTTGAAGTCTAAGTTCAGAGGCCTCTAAATCATGGCTGTTATATGATTTCTGCATACCTAAGAGACCATTTAGTCTCATGACACAAAATTACTCAAACCCAACCCCACTAATTAATTTTTTTCTCACCCCTACATTAAAAATAAGGTGGCCTGTAGGAGTAGAAGTTTTTTACCTCATGCCTGAACTGAACAGGATTTGGTCTGCATTTCCTTACCTTTTGTATACCTCTGCTGACACCAGCTATCTATCCATAAGTTTCTGTTGTGGCTGCCTCCCTTGATCTGATGTCCCATTCCTTTCTTTTGCCCTGCTAAACCCCTTTACTACTCTGTCTAAAAAGATTCTCCTTTGTTTAGTAAGGAGAATCTTCATTGCACTTTGTAAAGAAAATTATAATAATGTACTCCGTGATCTAAAATTGATTTCAGACTAGACTTCAACATTTCTTTATTTTTGAAAGAAGGGCATTCTAGCTTTTTATTTTGGATCTTGTTGCTAAGCAAGAGGAATATATTTTTGTTTTCTACTTCCTTCTTGACAGCATTTTTAACAAAACTGTAACTGAAATCATCCTGGTGCTTATAAACAAGGATATAGGTATCCATCAAACTCTGGACCCCACTCAGTCTGGGTTTGTAAAAGGTAGGTCATGTCTCATAAACCTGCTTGACTTCATAGAAGCAGTCACTGGAGCCGTGGACGAGGGTAAGGTGGTACACACAGCTTATCTTGACCTCGCCAAGGCTTTCGACACTATCCCTCACTCTGCAATTATAGATAAACTCATTAGACTGGGCATAAATCCCTGTGTCACAAGATGGGTGGCCAACTGGCACACTGGCAGAACTCACACAGTGAAAGTAGCTGACTCCAAATCCAACTTCAGATCAGTGCAAGTGAAGTACCACAGGGCTCAATCCTGGGTCCTCTCCTGTTTAGCATCTACTTCTCAGAAGTCCAGGCTAATACAGAAGGTCTTTGGCTAATGAAGTTCGCAGATGACTGCAAACTCGGTGCCATAATAGAATCACCTAATGATGTGGACATTCTACAAAGGGGCCTCACTGTGACTGATGCTTGCTGTCAAAGTCATGGCCTCAAGCTCGATGCCAAGAAGTGCACTGTCCTCCCCTTTGGGAAAAACACTCTATCCATGAAGTACCACATAGGTGGTAGCCTACTAAACACTGAAAGTGTGATAATAGACCTTGGGACACAGGTGGACAGTAGTCTCTCCTTTGATAATCACATTGCTACAGTAGTTAGGAAATCCTTCTATGTGGCACACCTCATCACAAAGGGGTTCACCTCCAGAAAAAAAAGAGGTAATTGTTCCTCTCTACTCATCCCTCATCAGACCCATTATAGAGTACAATGCCCCATTTGGCATTTACCTCACAAGACATCTACAACAACTAGAAAGGTCACAGAAATACCTCACTAAGAGGATTACCAGCCTCAAACAGATGCCATATGCAGATCATCTCAAAAAACTCCAGCTCTACTCCGTTGCTTATCTCTTACTCAGAGGCGATCTCTGCCTAACATACAAAGTCATGTCAAACCCAGATCTGTTGGACATGCTACACTTACAGAAACCCCAATCACACTGAGCCACATACTCCAGGGACATAAACCTTGCCACCACAATAAACAGAACATCTTGTCGGGATAGATTCCTGTCCCAGAGACTTCCAATGCTCTGGAACAGACTACCCATTCATGTCAAGCAAAGCTCCTCAGTAGCCCTCTTTAAGAAAAATCTCGACAATTGGATGTGAAATAAGAAATTCATCCCGGGTATCATTTCTGTGGCTCTGCTAGACAGGGGCACAGGAAAATAACTTTTTTGGGTGACAAAAGCCAGGGAACTTTTTGGCTAAGTTTATATAGGCCCCAGGGCCGATAGCCTAGTACCTACCTATGAACTTATGAACCTATGAAATAGTTTGAATTGAATGTACCTGTTGACATTATACCTGCATGTTTCAGCATGTTTCAGAAATTATGATACTTACAGTATTATTGTTTAAATATCTGGTAATGTTCTTACATTAAGGGGGATGTGTATGTAACACCACATGTTATATCTGCAAAGATCTTCCTTTTCTTGCATTTTTCTTTAATAACTTTATCCATTAAAAAAAACAGTGTTACATAGGTTTGTCTTCCTCTTTCAAATGCAGTAACTGAATTCACATTCCTGAGTGTAAGCAGAACTGCATGCACTGATCTAGATCATATAAAAATTCTCAACTTTTACATAGCTCTGTGCTCTGTTTCTGAGACTTGTACTCTAAGTTGATATCTTAATGCTCACAATACTATTTTGCTAAAACTTTAATTTAATGCATTATTCCCTTCTGCACACATTTTTACAGAGGAAAGTAAGTTTGTATGCTAAGCTTAAAAATTCAAAAAGGCAAGCAGACTGGTGTGTTATACTTTAAAATTAATAAAGGTTAAGGTTGCTTCCTTAAGGTGTACATAAACTCAGAGATGCCTGCCCAATCTTCTTTTATTATTCTTCTGCACTGGTACCACAGACAGTTAGATGCTCTGTAATATTTCATAAGTCTTCATATTCAAACATAGATTGCCAGAAATAAATCCATTGCGTTCTTTTCTGAAAATCTTATCCTTCCTTATGTTGCAGCTTCAAAGGACTTACCATAGACAAACAAAAATATTGAGTGCTGGATTTCAAAAGACAAAAAACGAAAGGTCACCATTTGCTAAGGGAGGCCATGATGTATCAATCAACATAAATGACTAGTTATCCACATGCTAATCTAATCCTTCATAAGACAAAACAAAGCATACAATGGGTTAGGAATCTGGTATACTACTCTAAAAGAAAACTATGCTCTGCAAAACAAAGAAACTATTCTAAGTTTTCATTGTAAGAGAAAACAGTGCATGGTACTGTCTTGATTAAAAGACTAAAGACTTTGATTAATTACTTCCATAATCATAAAAAAGTAATATATTTAAACTGTCTAGCTTTTTTTTCAGATACCAAGTTTAATTATCTAATCACAAGAAAGCAACTCTAAGGGCTTATTATCAAAGAAGAAAACATAAAAACATAAGTCAAAGCTCTGCAATGACAAAATAAAAACAAAATACATAATATGTATATATAATAGTTTGGCTGCAGGTCTCTCTGGCTGATCTTTGATTGACCTCACACATGACTGTGCATTGATGGAGTACAGGAACCATGAACTGGCCACAAACATGCAAAGAATATAAGCAGTGGGAGGCTGGGATAGGGTGAGTGGAGTGTCAACCTTGAAGAATTAGAGAAACAGACTTTCTGGCAAGCTGAGGTACATTGTGTAACAGTACCTATCACGTTGCACTGGCCAAGCCCATTAGGAGTGGTGTGCGTGTCTGTGTGTGTGTGTCTATGTGTGTGTCTGTGCACATACATGTGTGGTGTATGCATGTCTGTCCATGTTGCATGACTGGTGACACAGCATATGACTGTATGTTCTGTGACAAAATGCAGGTAACAACAGAGTCTATAATATTATTATTGTAAGCTGATATTCTAGTCTACTTTGTGATTTGACACAAATATTGTAGTTCTTTGGGCATATATAAGTGCCTGCTTTTGCTGGAATTATATTCTGGCCTGGGTCTTATTTTGTCAGCCAGTGAATCGAGATCAAAGTATAGAGAGGATATGGACATCTTGAGTCTGTGTGTGTGTGTGTGTGTGTGTGTGTGTGTGTGTGTGTGTGTGTGTGTGCGCGTGTTTGTGTGTGTGTGTGTGTGTGTGTGTGTGTGTGTGTGTGTGTGTGTGTGTGTGTGTGTGTGTGTGTGTGTGTGTGTGTGTGTGTGTGTGTGTGTGTGTGTGTGTGTGTGTGTGTGTGTGTGTACATAGATTCATAGGTTGATACTAGGCTATCGGCCCTAGAGCCTATACAAGCCTAGCCATAACAATTCCCTGGCTATTTCTTCCCACAATATTTACTTCCCTGGACCCCTGTCTAGCAGGGCAACTGTTGTGATCCCCAGGGTGAATTTTCTATCTCCCATCCAATCGTCAAGGTTCCTTTTGAAGAGGGTCAAAGAGGTGCTCTGCTTGACATGTATGGGTAGTCTATTCCAGAGTCTTGGGAGTGTCTGGGTCAGGAACCTATCCCATGTTGTGTTCATTTTGATGACAAGGTTTAGATCCCTGGAGTGTGTGGCTCTGAGGGACTGAGATTTATTTAAGTGTAGCATGTCCAACAGCTCTGGGTTTGACATGGCCTTGTATGTTAAGCAGAGATCACCTCTGAGTAGACGATATGCGACAGAGTATAGCTGGAGGTTCTTTAGATGGTCAGCATAGGGCATCTGCTTTAGGCCTGTGATTCTTTTAGTGAGGTATTTCTGTGCCTTTCCAGTTGTTGCAGATGTCTTGAGAGGTACATACCAAATGGGGCATTGCATTTTATAATGGGTCTAATGAGGGATGAGTACAGTGGGACAATGACCTCCTTTTTTCTGGATGAAAAGCCCTTAGTGATGAGGTGTGCCACATAGAAGGACTTCCTGACTGTTGTGGCGATGTGGTCATCGAAGCTGAGACCACTGTCCAACTGTGTCCCTGAGTCTCTTATCACACTTTCGGTGTTTAGTGTACTGCCACCTATGTGGTAATTCATGGGTACATGTTTTTTCCCAAAGGGGATAACTATACATTTCTTGGCATTGAGCTTGATCCCATGGCTGTGGCACCAAGCATCTGTTTTGTAGAATATCCACATCATCTGGGGATTCAGTAATGGCTCCCAGTTTGCAGTCATCTGCAAACTTTGCTAGCCAGAGTCCCTTAGTATTGTACTGTACTTCAGAGAAGTAGATGCCAAACATGAGTGGTCCCAGGTCTGAACCCTGAGATACTCCACTCGTCACATGTCTGGAGCTGGCTTTGGAGTTGGCTACTTTTACAGTGTGGGTTCTGTCAGTAAGCCAGTTGGCAACCCATCAAGTTACGTAGGGATTAATGATCAGATTAGTAATTTTATCTATGATTCCAGAGTGGAGGATGGTGTTAAAGGCCTTGGCAAGGTCCAGATAGGCTGTGTGGACCACCTTACACTCGTCCACAGCTCTGGAGACTGATTCAAAGAAGTCAACCAGGTTCAGGAGATAAGATCGGCCCTTCATGAACCCAAACTGGGTGGGGTCCAGTGTTTTAAGGTTGCCATTGTCTTTCTTTATAAGTTCCATAATAATATGTTCCATGGCCTTGCAGATCAGGCTTGTCAGACTGATGGGGCAGTAGTTCCCAGGATCCAAGGTAGATCCCTCCTTATGGAGTGGGATAACTATAGCTGTGTGCCACTCAGTGGGCACGAAGCCTGAGGTGAGGCTATGATTAAACATGACACTTAGGTGAGGTGCCAGTTCATTTTGTAGTTCATGTAGTAGACAGCCCGGCATGTTGTCTGGTCCCATGGATGTTGGATTTTTAGCTTTGGAAAGTGCGTTTTTTACCTGTGTGGCCATTATTACCAGAATTTGGCAATCTTTTGGTATTCAGATGGGCCCTTTAGTGGGTGAGAGAGGGGTGAAGTTGGCACTGAATCTATCTGCCAGGATATTGGCAATATACTTGGGATCAGTATATTTAATGCCATTCTGTTGTAGCTCAGAACAGATCTGAGCATTGCCATTTAGATTCTTGACATAGCTATAGAATGCCTTGTGGTTGTCTTTGGAATCTTTGGCATCTGTGTGTGTGTGTGTGTGTGTGTGTGTGTGTGTGTGTGTGTGTGTGTGTGTGTGTGTGTGTGTGTGTGTGCACACACTGTGTGCATATCTGTTCATCTGTTTCTCTATACATTGAGTTCTGAGCTGATGAACAACTTCATGACATGTGTGAAGCTTGTGACTTTGGGTCATGAGTGTGTGGCCTTAAGGTGACTGATGTTGTGCTTCATTACATTCAGTCATGTATAGACACAATGGGGCTGTTCACTGCTATTCACAGGTGCCAGGAGCACTGGCTAATAAAAAATATGCAGCATATAGTAAAAGTAGGCCAAGATTGTTGCTTAACTATTTGTTGTTAGAAGTAGTAATGGAGTTTTCTCTTACCATTACTATGGATGCAATCCCTAACCAATCCTTGCTGTAGTGAAATGTTCTGACTAGGTTCTCACATTTGCTTCTTTACCTTCAGTTTTCTTACATATTTGCTTTAACTTTGACTTACCAACAATCTTTGCAGAAATGCGATTACCAGTGGTGCACAAATTGGCAATGAACGCAAAGATACATCAAAGTTTGGTAAATTTATGAAGTTCTTATCCAAATGAAGCTTTAGGGCACACTGTTTCATGAATGTCATAACTGCACACATATGCAACTGTTGCCATCATTGTAAGTAAGTTTATATGATTATGAATAGAATTAATTGGTACATGCATGCACATTTAAGTATATCAGGTACATTATTTGCCATGTGTGTATTACAAAATGCATCTCTTTTCTACGTGAACTGCTTACAGCTGCATTAGACACATCACAGGAGTCTCAGTTTTTATAGAGGAAGGGCTGATCTCCCAACCCGTTGCCTGCTTCTCCATTCATATTTTGTAAAATAAGGTGTCAGTCTATGTGAAAGTTCAAAATCTGCCATAATGATATAGTCAGCTCATTATCCAACTGAATATGGCAGTACTTGACCCCCTTCAAGCAATGAGACTCTGAAAATAATAATGTACATTATAATCATTTAAGGTTATAAGTCATTACTTTGACCTGCTAGGAGTTACTCAGTAGGAAAATGAAGGCTGAAAGATTCAAACCCTGAACAACTGGAAGAGGTGTATTAACAGCTCATAGCCCCAGTCCCTTGTGTTAACTGCCAGAATAATTTAATCTAATAGTCCAATAGTGTAATAGTTTTCCTTCCACATGATCCAGTTCCATTTACTCATCCTATGCTTTTCAAGTGATACACAGTGGGTGAGAGGTCAGAATACCAGTTCATTGCCAGTAAATATTGATATAAATGACTGTACTTAGTTTTTTTTGTTACAAATATCTTGCAAGTAATATTTCTTTAAAGTTGCTGTTTCAAATGAATTATCTTACTTGCATTCATAAATGCTCAATATATGCATTTACAGGATAAGTGCAAATATATGTGTGCATCTGTTGTGCACACATCCAGACTTCATCTTTTTTTTTTTTTTTTTTTTTTTTTTTTGTATTTTTCTGTTAATATCATGTGTTCTTGACATGGATGCTAATATTTGCCTCTTTAGGTGAATTTCTTGGCATCCATATCTTGAACACATAATAAGCTAGCTAAGATAGGAGACATGATCAAAATCCTTTATATTCTATTATTGTTTTCCTCAACACCAGCCAATATTAAAAAAGTAGGATAAAAGTAATGTAAAATTATATCAAATTGTGTATGTGGATTTATTATAACATGCTTCAGTAAGGAAGTCGTTACATAGTTTTTGTAGTTTATTACACCTACTGGAGTCCTGATCTGAGAAGAGTGTAATTTTCCTGTTCTACATTCCTAAAACAGTTGTTTTCTAGCTGAAGGTATGATGTTAATTTTATTCTTGAATGCTGTGTTGTTTGTTAGTGCTGTAAGTTCATTGGGTGGACAGTCCCATGCTACTAGAATTTTCATTGAGAAGTCACTTTCACCCAGAGGTTTTTAAAATGGAGGACACCCGAATAGAACTGCAGTCTCTGATGAGGACATGAAAGACTATGTATTAAGTATAATGTCAGTTTTAAGGTTGAGGAAGGCAATAACTTCTATGGAGTATTAGAATGGTCAATAAAATGAGGAGTAAGGTAGCTCAGAGAGTGACTGGTTGGCAACTGGCATTATCTAATGAGAGACATAATTTAGTGTCACATAGATTTACAAATTTGCACATCTCAATGGTAATTAAAGCTGCTTGAAGTGCACTGGTTTTGCAAAATTAATACACTGTAATTTTCATGGAGAAAGCTTTATGAAAAAAATGTAATAGAGAAATGCCATGAACCACCATGACTTGAAGAAATAAAACTGTTCTCCTTTCAAGATTTAAATGATTAACATCTATTTTAAAAATTAGAGAAGAAAGAGAGAGAAATCACAAGGCAGATATGATTGCATTTTATGTATCCTTATTAGTCTGTCTGCTTATATTACATTCACTAGTTAAAGGACAGTCATAAAGAAGTGGATTTCAACAATAAAGTAAAGTAGCCATTTGTTTGCATTTTTTCAGATCCTTATGTTGTCTAAAACAGAGAGTGCAAAGCATATATACCGCATAATTCCTCATAAATTTCAATAAAATGCATGAGATTTAGCAAGATCATATTTTTTTCATTTTTGCAACAGAATGAAAATTGATGGAATTGCTCTGGGATGCTAGTGGGAAGTAATTCTCCATTAACCAGAGGCTTTCTTCAGACACATTATGAGTTTGCTTGCTGTCTAAGAAAATTTATAAAACATCTGCTGATCCCAGTGACTCTACAGTTTGGATGAGTCATTTGGGGTTATTGCAACAAGTTGTATTTATGTTATTTGAGTACAGGTCTTTGAATAAGGGCACTGCACATACCTCAATATCCGTATGGGAAAATTTGAGAAGAGCAAAGGGGGAAATACTCTCACATATGCACATGTGAAGATGCAGAACATATGCTCACCTTAGGGAATAACGGTTTAATTTTAGTAGCTTAGTGGTTCCCACAGGCTATTTAATGAAGAATGGTATTGCATGCTCTGTGCACAGCTGTGAATAGTTGCCTCTATTTTGCATCAAATTTATTTGTTTTCAAATCCAAATGAGAACACTCATATCAGAAAGAGACCTACTCATATACATGATAACATTAAAATTGCACTTTTCATAAAAAAGTCCCAGTTAGTGTCTACACTAGCATACTCAAAAGATGAGACAAGTAGGCTGAGAAAGCCTGTGAATAAAATGTCTCTTAATCTTTTATTTTAATAAATGTAATTTCATTTTGTGACTCGAGTGAATATTTTTTTTCTTTTTCTTATATTTTTATACTTTTTGCTTTTGTGAACTGACTTCCCATGTCAGAATATTGAAAAGTAGATCAAAAGTGCAGTTTTAATTAACCGCTCCAACTTACTTTTAGTCTATGTCGCTCTGTCTCTCTCTCTGACTCTTTCACATACATATGCATGTACATTTGATATACATATATGTGTATATCTATATATATATATATATATATATATCTATATATATATATATATATATATATATATATATATATATATATATATAGATATATATATCTTTAACTATTTATGGATCACTGACAAGATAATCCTGTCCTAAAATATGAGAAGAACACAAAACAAAAATATTGCAAGCAAAGAACAAAAAGCATCAAATGCCAAAACTCCTTACTGCTACACACCCAGGAATAAGGGTTCAGCAGTGGGCGCAAGTCCAGGAATCTGATATAAAGATTTTGGCCACTTTGTCCTTTCAGAACATTTGTGTCATAATTTAGTGAAATGAGCTTCTTGTCAACTCCCAGCTTTTATACATATATATATATATATGGATTCCTATTACAAGAACGAAAGTTCACTACTTCGAACTTGTAATCGGAAGTCTAACTTCTGCGTAAGTTCACTTTAACGAAAGTGAACTTTTGCGTAAGTGCACTTCACCGAAAACACCGCAGCACAGTGGAAGACATAAAAAACAAGCTATGTCCTCCACTGTGGTGCGATAGTCACGGAACTTAGGGTTAGGGCACGGGTTAGGGTTAGGGTAAGGGGATAGTTAGTAAAGCTATCCCCTTACCCTAACCTTAAGGTTTGTGACTATCGCACCATAGTGGAGGACATCGCTATGTCCTTCACTCCGCTGCAGTTGTCACGGACCTTAGGGTTAGGGCACAGGTCATGGTAAGGGGATAGCCCTTACTATGACCCATGGCCTAACCCTAAGGTCCGTGAGTACTGCACGGACATTCAGTACAACACCCATTCGTTGTACTGAACTTCACGTAAGTGCACTTTTCGATTAAGTGCACTTTCGCTGCAGTGAGCATTCCATGCACTATTTCGAATTAGTGAAAATTTGATCTAGAGTATGGAACCCATATATAGACATACATACTTATATATATGTGTGCGTGTTGTATAATAGATTTTTTATATATATGTGTATGTATATATATATATATATATATATATATATATATGTATATGTATATACATATACATATATATATATATATATATATATATATATATATATATATATATACATATAAAAATATATATATATATATATATATATATATATACACATATATAGTCTGTCTATTTATACATTTATATCTATAGATATGTAGATATAATATATATATATATATATATATATATATATATATATATATATATATATATATATATATATATATATATATATATATATATAGACATATATATATATATATATATATATATATATATCAAGAGAGAGAGAGAGAGAATGTGTGTTGTTTTATTGAAATGTGCAAGCATCAAAACACAGATGATCATGGCTGACATTTTGAGATTTGTGTAATCACAGAGTTAGAATTAGGGTTAACATGCATTACTAAGGATGACCTAAAGCGTCATAATTAAGCCTTTGTACTTTTTTTTTTAAATGGGGTTTTGTTCATCTGCACTCATGAGTGAGGGACTGCCCCCCCCCCCTTTATAGTCTCATAAGTACTCAGGTTACAGATCATTACAAAGTTAGACAATAAATCATACTCAAAGGTTTCCTGTAACCTCAAGGACTGCAATATAAGAGAGAACAAGGAAGAATGTGGGGCTGCCCATTTTAATGGTGGCAAAGGTGCTACTCTGCTTGACAAAAATTAGAACTTTGTTTCAAAGGAGAATGCATTAGAGATATGAATATATTATACTGCCATGATTTATTTATCTGTTTGTTAAATCTAGGTCCTTTAACCAGGTATTTGTGTAAATGATTGACCTCTGGAGGAATTGGAGGTCAAGGTGGATTGGATATTTCATAACTTGAAGGCTAAATGTAGATAGCAAGACTGACAGTTGGTCTGCGTAACTGAAAGTGAAGCCATTGATCTTTTTATTTAGGAATTTCTGAGGTCTTTCAAGTTGAGTGTTGTTTGGAAAAATACACCCATTATATTCAAGAATGAGTCTGAAGAGAGAAGAATAAATGAGAATTTAGACTTCTTTGGCTGTACAGAAGATGCTTTTTTTAACTGGATGAGCCAGCTTGGAAGGCTGTCTAATGTACTAAACAGAAAAAATGGTTTCAAGATAAGGAATTATAAACAATACTACTTAGACCACAACAGCATCTGATTGGATGGGGTGTGCTACTGATATGATCTCAACAGTATCTGACTGGATGGGCTGTGTTGATAATATGGTATGAAGTGAAACAAACGTCCAGGTAATTGAAATCAGTAAGGCTCTGCCACTGCATTAATTGTCCAGTCAAAATCTAACTAGTTCTCCAGCAGGAGCTGGCCAATCAAAAACAAACACCCCAGCCTTTCACTGGAAACCAGCTCAGGAAGCTCTTGCATGGAAGCTTTTAGTCTCACCAGAGACTTGTACAGAAATCATGTACATTGGGAGCTGATGAAATCTTTGTAATATCTTGAACCAGTAAAATCAGAAATGCAAATGTGCTCTGCAGTATTCTCCTCCTTCTGTGTGTATTGTCCTGTCTTCTCTAGATTGTGCAATAGAGCCCTGTTAACAGGTCAGCACTAAAGAACTAATTCAAAGATCATTCATCCCTGGAGATCAGTGAGGGAATTCTTTACCTGCGTACATACAGTTATGTTAATATCTATCTATCGATAAATAGATAGATAGATAGATAGATAGATAGATAGATAGATAGATAGATAGATAGATAGATAGATAGACAGATAGAGAGATAGATAGATAGATAAATAGAACACATGCAGACTCTTGCATTTGTAGATTTATTCTTCCAGAGGCAATAATTACAGTTTTTAGAATTTCTGCAGATGCCCAGGAAGCACTTACAAGGACAAACTCCGATTTCTTCAGACAGTTTCCCAACAGTTAGCAATACTACATAAAACAGTCTCAGTTTTGTAATTGTTTTCATGGGTTTCTCTATGGTGTGTTAGTTTGTAAGTAATTCTACTGCAGTGCAGCTTCTGCAGAGCTCTTTCTCCCATTGAGGTGTTTAAGCCCTTCAAGCCTGGGTTGCCAGCTGTACCTTACCCGACACCTGCAGCAATTAGAAAGACCCCAAAAGTATCTCACCAAGAGGATCAAGGGTCTCAAACAGATGCCATATGCTGCTCGGTTAAAAAAACTTCAGCTCTACTCAGTTGCATACCGCCTACTTCGAGGCGATCTATGCCTGACATACAAAGCTATGTCAAATCCAGAATTAATGGACATGCTCCACCTCAGTAAATCTAAATCCCTTAGAGCCACACGCTCGAGGAACTTGAACCTCAGCACAGAAATAATTAGAACTTGCTGGAGGGACAGGTTCATAACCCAGAGGCTCCCTTCACTCCTGAATAGAATTCCAGTTCATGTGAGGCAGAGCACCTCACTGAATCTCTTCAAGAAGAATCTCGATAGGTGGATGGGGGATCATAGGTTTGTCCCAGGGATTACTCCCTTGTCACTATTAGACAGAGGCACAGTAAACTAAACCTTAAAAAGGGCACAGTATACTCAAATCAAGCGGTGGCGTAAGCCATACAGAGTCGGGCTAGGCTTATAATTGCCTCAGGGCAGATAGCCTAGTATGAACCTATGAACCTATGAACCTTACCATATGATGGCAATGATATATTTTCCTGCAGGAGGTCAGTGAGCCTGAAACTCATCATGGTTGCTTGCAAATGCAGGCTTAGCTTTGTTGGGTTATGACCCCAGCCCCCAGCCTCCTTTACAGGAAGCTGAGAGCAGCAATGAGGTATGAATAGTGGGAATGATTTCCCCCTGTACCAAGGGATATTCCCCCTTACCTGTCCACTTGTTCAGCCCAAGTTTCAATTCTCTTTCATTGACCACCCCCCAAAAAATGGACATGTCCATTGCATCTCATCCCATGTCATCCTACTATTCTTCTACTCGGAAAGTTGAACAGGCTCAAACTCAACATTCCTTTACCCACTACCTACCTTTTCCAACTGATGTCCATGCCAGTAACTTAACTCAGGTCACCTGGCCTTAATCATAGCTTTACCAGTCTATACCAACAGAATTGACTGTCTACTTCTGGAATGATTTATAATGCTTACTCCCTGTAACTGCAGCACACTCAATAAATCATGTTGGTAAAGGATGGAAGGAATATTGCTATAATTATTCAGTATTGCAGCTGTACAAGAAAAAAAGGCATTATAATAATGTTAGTTATGTAAATCTTTTAAGTAATCCAGCTCTTCAGCTTTTATCCTGCTATGCTGCCAATAATGCAGTATAATTATCTAAGTACTATAGAATTTAATCATCATTTTTATGTACTACTTTTTAACTTCCTGTTTGATACTATGTATTGTGACATAATTCTGTCGGATCTTTTCATTTCATCACAGTATATTGTACAGTTCTTCTGTAGAAAAATTAAGCAATACATCCTGACTGGGTGTGGGTAATGTTAGATTTACCCACTGTTGGTGTACAAAGCAAACCATGGGTAAATCTAGCATTACCCACACCCAGCAATGGGTTTCTTGCTATTATATAATGACATTATTTAAGAAAGAAATTGCTTAGCTGTCTTAAATTAAGTCTTTGTCTAAAAGTATTGTAGTGTTCCTTCACATTGTTTCCTGTTCTTCCGCTTTTCCTGATGTACTGCACATGTATATAGGACTTACATTCCTACACATGCACAGTACATCAGTGCTGTTCAAGAGAGGCAATGCAGAAAAGAGAATCTCTGTTGCTGTTTTTTTTTTTATTATTATTATTATTATTTTTTTTGGCAGGGGGGGTCCTGTTCCTGCCAGCCCAGTTTTAATGCTTGATACCAGGAACAAAGTGCAACATAATGGGGAGGATCAAAGGTCCAAAAATATGGGCAGATTTTATTGCTCTTATAAACTTAATAAGTTGCTTGATAGAGGGATTTTGAGCTAGCATGTATTTTCTGAAGGACATGAAGCCTAAACCTTAAATGTCTGTCATTATTCAATGACTTCAGTCCTTAGCGGCTTACCAACATCTACATTTTTCAAAGAGGAAAAGAAGAGAAGACAACTACGAGGCAAAAATCTTGTCATTCCCTGAAAACTCAGACAGTTAAGAGATTTGAAAGTTTGTCGAGATATAAGAAGGTACACCACAAAAATTCAAGAAAAATCAGGTATGTTTCTGTTTTATACTGCAACAACTAAAAACTGAAAACCAAAACTTGCCAACAACTGGCACAGATCCACTACTGAAAGGACTGCAACCGCACAATACATTCACAACAAATTTTATTTTCCACTCCCTCTAGCGCCTCAGTGTAACCACCTTCCAGGAGAATAAAAAACTGACTCATCATCAGAACATTTTTATAGTCAAACAACACTCCATTAATCATCAATTAAAAGACTAATTAGAAAACAAGCTAATATAATCAAAGCAGACACCTCCAATTTACTTAGCATTCAGTCCTAAAGGGACCAACGTTTCATATTTTAAAATATATATACTTTCTTTATACAAAAGTCTTTCCTTTAATAAAATCTCATTTTCGTGATACAATTTAATTTGTTCTAAAACACTTCTTTGAAGTAATAAAAAAATTACGATTATGCTTCTCTTTAAAATGTGCAGCAATAACTTTATCCATTCTTTCATTCCTGATATCTCTCAAGTGTTCCATAAACCTTGCCTTGAATAATCTTTTTGTCTCTGCTACATAAAATAAATTACAGGGGCATCTCAAGGCGGGTCTATATCATATGAATGAATTGCACAAATCAGGAACGCTCATAATATCGAACGTACTGGACCTCGAAGTGCATTTTCTGAGATTGTGATACGAGCGTTCGCAGTTTGCACGGTTTGGTCATATCATATAGACCCTCTCAATGCATAAATTACTCCATTACTAATACAAGAGAAGGTACCCCTAGGTGTATACTTATTTCCATTTATATATTCAAAAGAATTTACAATGTGTTGACATACCATACAATTTCCACATCGTTTTGTGCCCTTAAAACCTATACTGATACTAATATCCACATTTAGTAATGTAAACTTGCCATAAATAAGCATATCCTTCAAAGTTTTACCTTTCTTATATGAAATTGTGGGCTGTAAAGGATGTATGTTGCCCAAAATTCTATCTTTTAATAAAAAGCTCCAATAATATTTAACTTCATCAACTATTTCATTACTTAACAATGTATGTGTGGAAACAAAATATATCCTTTCCCTTTCTTCATTCTGTCTTCTAATATATCATATCCCAGAGGCAACCCTCTCTACCAAAAATATTTCTTTGATAATATGTGAAATTTTATTTTTTGCCTCTTTTATAATGTCAGAACTATAACCTCTATCCAGAAACATCTTCATTGATTCATAAATTTCTTTTTGTAATTTTATCTGGTCATTAGAAATTCTAGAGATCCTCAAAAACTCCCCATATGGGAGTGACTTTATTGTGTGTGTGTGGGGGGGGGGGGTGGCAACTAGAGGCTTGGAGTTATGGACTACCATACATAAATTTTCTATGGACCCCTGTTGAAATAGTGCCATCTTCCAAACCTTCTAAGGTTAAATCTAAGAATGTAACCTTATTACTATATTGCAAACCATCAAATGATAAGTTAAAGTCATTCCCTTGTAGGACACAAAGATAATTTTTAACTTTATCAAACCCTCCCTCACAAACAAAAATCAAATCATCAATGTATCTGTAGTAAAGTTTAACATTCTCCTTCATAAATTTATGTTTATGCAAACAATTTATTTCAAAAAATGCCATAAAAAAGAATCACATACATGGGGGCAAACGAGCCCCCATGGCTGTACCTTGTTTCTGTCTATAGATCTGATCATCAAAAACAAAATAATTATTTTTTAAACAAAAATCTACTAATTCCGAAACATAACAGGACAATACATTGTCACCCATATAATGTATGAAAGCACTTATGCCATCTTCATGTCTTATTGAAGTATAGAGACTTGTAACATCCAGTACTACCCAATACTTATTGTTGTTCCAAGTTACTGATGAGATCTAATTCAAAAAATCAAAACTGTCTTGAATATAAGAGGAATTATTCTGGGCATAAGGGAGAAGCAAACCATGTAATAATAAAACTATGTTACGTGTAAAATATTTACATGCTGATATAATTGGGCTCCCAGATGGATAATGCACATTTTTGTGTAATTTGGGAAGACAAAAAAAAAAAAACTACCCAAAATTACTCTCCTAACAACAGCTATTATGATTATGATACAATTCTAGTGCTGTCCTAACCCATACCTCCTTCAGAATGAGAAATACATAATCTTGGTATACATTGATTTTTTTATAAATCACTTGACTAGCACAAGGCATTTTTTTCTTGTTTACCTGTCCAACTTTTGCAATACCATTTGGGACCAGTCAGTAATTCAAAAAAATGTAAGTTACTACAAGAAGAGCAAATTGGTTTACAGCTTGGACTTTGTTCCTACATAACATATCTGTTCTCAGCATTAATTTTAGCCTTCTAAAATATGATGCATTTGGTTTGTATTTGTTCCTGTTTTATTGTCTATCCTGCATCAGTTCCCATGTATTTATATACCCCCACCTGCTCAAGTTCCTTTATATCACATTCCTTTCTGAGACTGATATTTTCTTGGTGCTGCAGTTTTCTGGATTTAAACGTTGCATTTGGGTATTTAAAAAGACCAAATGACATTCTTATGTCGTCTGAGAAAGTTTTGACAACTTGCAGTTCTACTTCATCTGATGAACTATACAGATTTAAATCAACCACAAAAAAAAGATCGGAAGTTGCTTAGGGAGTCAAATTGTAACTATGACCTATTCTGTTAGGTAGACATCTTAATGGGTTAAGGCAAGGCAAAAAAGGTAATGAGGACAAAAAGTCACCCTGCAATATCCCCCTTTGAATTTTTATCCCTGAGATAATAATTTGTCCTTTATCATTGCTTAACTGCAAAGCTGATTGCCACTGCATTATTGTCACTGAAATGTAATTGATCAATGTAGGGTGCATCTTTTATCCATGAATGTGGGATGCTGTCAAATGTTTTTTTGCAGTCTATCCAGGCCGTACTTAGATTCTTCCCCTCTTTACAATTCTCCATTATGATTTTAACAATAAATGATCCTTTGTTCATATATCTATCTTTTGATACCCTTTAGGCCCATTACCATAAATGACTTTTTTTGCTAAATGACTAAAAATTCTACTGGCATCAATTCCAGTATACAGTTTATACACTCCATACTAGCTCTATATCAACCCTTACATTCTGACTACATTCTATCTTCTCCCTCACTATGCCCTTAACTCACAAACCAAGACTTATAAATCTGTTTCTCTTACTTGCTGTATTACCAATTCTGTCTATACCCTTCATATTTACCTGAAAACCAATATTATACTGGATCCCACCATCCCCTAAAACAAACATTACCATTAAGTCAACTAGTCTTCCAAAGCCATGCTAACATAACTTCTACCTCAACCTACCTTTCAGCAAAGTTTAATAGGGTAGCCCATATTACTTTCCTCCAAGCCAGGAAATCACAAAACATTTTTTGCAAACTCCTGAAGTAAACAAATACTCTTCAGCAACACCCTCTACTTCACTGTGATATTCATCCCAACCCAGGACCGAACAAAACATCCCAATTAACCACCACCTACCTCATCCTACCACCCCATTCACCCCCACTAAAACCCCTAATTCTCTGCTCACAGCTTATCTCAACATACAGAGCTTAAACAATAAAACTAGCCAACTACACTCTCTTCTAGACATACGTTCTTTTGATATTCTATGTCTAACAGAAACTTGGCTCAAACCAGTAACAAAGGAAAATGAAGTTATCCCACCTGGTTATAATATCTTAAGATTAGACCGAACAACCAAAAAGGGTGGTGGAGTAGCAATTCTGTACAAATCTGAGTTACATGTTACTTCACTGGATGTACAACTACCTTAAGATAGTAATGCGGAAATCCTTATCTCCAAGTTTCAGGTCAATGCTAGCAAATCCATTTACATAATATGCTCCTACCTCCAGGCAATAACATCAACATCCTAGATAGAATTCTCTGCTGACTTTCTACATCCTTCCCACAAGAAACCATTGTACTTGGTGACTTTAATATAAACTGGAATAGCTGTACCTCATGCAAACCTACAACCCATATACATTTTATGGCTTTTCTCAAACAATCACCACCCCAAACAGAATCCATAAACTCAGTAGCAAAGAAAGTACCTTAGACTGGATCTTAGTAAATAGCCATCACTTCTCTTATAAAGCAGGTACCCTTCCTGTTGATATTAGTGACCACTCCCTGACTTACATAATCAGGCAAAAAATCTTTATTCCCAACCAAACTATCTTT
Source organism: Protopterus annectens (assembly GCF_019279795.1). Taxonomy (NCBI): domain Eukaryota; kingdom Metazoa; phylum Chordata; order Ceratodontiformes; family Protopteridae; genus Protopterus; species Protopterus annectens. Next base: position 1,655,592,200 of record NC_056733.1, on the reverse strand, counting down.
AAAACTACATGGAACAAAAAAGATTTTAATCCTGCAAGCTTCCAAGCTGAGCTGCAAGCCTGTGATTGGTCACCCTTAAAACAACTCTCCCTTGAGGAAGCTGTATCCTATTTTAACTCCAAATTCCTATAGATCCTGGGAATACCATGCCCCTACTCACTCTAGAAGAACTAGAAGTAAAGCTGCTCCATGACTCACTATTGAGATTAGGCATAAAATCTTATTGAGAAATAAAATCTGGTCTAAATGGAGAAACACTAAAAACCCAACTGATCATCAAAACTATAAACAGATGAGAAATGCCACTAAAAAATCAACACTTCTTGACAAAAAAAAACGTTTACTTTAAACTCCAGCATAAGCATCGACAAAAACCACAAACAATCTGGTCAGGTATAAATAGAATTCTACACCCAGGCCACTCCAAGACACTAACCCCATCAGGTCTTTCCCTTAACACTCCCAATGAGATTGCTGATGCTTTCAATACCTTCTTTACAGAAACTGTCCAATCTCTAGCAAACTCCTTACCACCTGTTAGCTCAACGCTCCCATCCTCCCTGGCTAGCACACCCATACCTTTCATTTAAAACCAGTTTCTACATCCCTCATCTATACCCTACTTCACAAACTTAAACCATGTACCCCCTCAGCTGATCTCCTACCAGCTGAATACTTGCAAATTGCAGCAAAAGTACTTGCCTATCCCATTTCCATCCTAATTAATAGAACCATTACTGAAGGCTCAATCCCATCTCTCTGGAAAATCACTCACATTATCCCACTTCACAAGGGTGGTAACTCAACTGAACTCTCTATCTTTTGCCCCATAGCCCTACACTCTCCTCTAGCCACAATTATGGAAAATGCATCCACCAGGAACTACTTGATCACCTTCTCCAAAATAACCTACTAGCTGACTGTCGGCATGGTTTTAGGTCTTTCCATAGTACTACCACTGCTCTCTTATGCTTCTCTGACTGCATTAACAAACATCGTAACAATAACATGCTCTCCACTGCACTATTTATTGACCTCTCTAAAGCCTTTGATATGGTTAACCATCAGATACTTCTAAACATACAAAAATCACTCTCAGTCGACACACAGGCACTACAATGGTTCAAGTCCTACATAGAAAATAGACGGCAAGCTGTCCTTTGCGACAATAACTTATCCACTCATCTTCCTATTACTCTTGGTGTCCCTCAAAGCTCTATCCTGGGACCTCATCTTTTCTCTATATTCATTAATGATCTAAATATAAATATTCCTCAAGCCACCTGCATACAATATGCAGACGACTCCACATTAATTTGTACTGCCTCTTCTTCAGCCGAGCTCCAATCCATCACCCAAACAGTATTTAACTCATTTGAAAAATGGTTCCTAAAATGTTGCTTCCTCCTAAATGCCAAAAAAAAAAACAAAATTATTGCTATTTACTCCAACAGTAAAATCCTCCCCAATTGATCTCACAGTTACATCCGACAATGGTACTGTCATAGCTCCTCACCCAACCACCAAACTCTTAGGCATAATAATTGATCACAACCTTAACTTTGCCTCGCATATTAACGCAACTATTAAAACAGTTAACAGAAAACTTGGCTCCCTCTACAGGATAAAACCTTTCCTTACCCCTGAAGCCAGAACCACCATTGCCCACACCCATCTGATCTCTACCCTCCTCTATGCCTCCCCCATTTATACTAATCTTTCCAAAAGTAACCTTAATAAACTGGCAACCTCCTATAACAACACTGCCATATTTCCCACCGGCTTCCCATTTAGAACCCACCATTGTCGAAATCTCAAACAGCTAGGATGGCTAGAACTGCATAACCAATTACAATTTCAACAACTTACTATCACCCATAAGATTCTGTATCAGCCCAACAATACTCCTATTCTCAGTAGCCTAATCTCCCCCTACAGAAATCTTACTACCCTTCACTCAGCAAATAAATTATTAGTAACCATCCAGAAGTCCTATAACAAAGCAGGTGATTCCCTTTTCTCTAATTCTGTATGGAAAACCTGGAACAGGCTTCCCAGCAAACTAACATCACTTTTGTCATTACAACTTTTCAAAAAGCAACTAAAAATACTCCTTAAAACACAATGGCTATGCCTGTGTACTAACCCAGACTAACACTCCCTGTACAGTATTACTGTATTTCTCCCTCCCAAACCCCTTTAAAGTGGGATTAGTAAGCCTCCTTTACTCTGATTCTAGTCTACTCTTTTCTGGGAACTCTCCCTGAGTATATACTTTGGAACAGTCATCCTGCTCTGAGCACATGTATTCAACTTTGTATGTATGCCAGATTTTTAACATTTTAAACAATCTTAATAATTAGTTTGAATCTTTTCTTTCTTTCCTAGTGTTCTACATGTTGAATGTCAAACCCTATACCATATATATATATATATATATATATATATATATATATATATATATATATATATATATATATATATATATGCTTCTAGTACTACTGTATTGCTAAACCTTGTAGTCAGGTTTCTTTGATGTTAAGTTCTTTGTTGTTAATCTCCAGCAACAATGTATTTAATGTTTTATTTTTTTTTCTATTTCCTGATTTATTAGCTTAATTGGAGCTTATCTTCCCGAAGGACATGTATCCAGTTGGACTAGCCCGGTCAACAAATGTAAAATAAAATAAATGGTGGTGTGTCTTTTGGCTTATCCCAGTTAGGGGTCGCCACAGCGGAACTCCGGTCCGCTAATGTTTGGTAGTGGATTTTTACGTGCCGAGTTACCAGCCTTGATACACAACCTTCAATGAAGGTACGCCCATTCACGCATGCCTCCACATAGAAGAAGCTCTAGCTGAGAATCGAACGGGACAGCGTCTTACTGTGAGGTGACAATGCTACCGCAGCACCACTACTGAGGGATTATAAAATAAAATAAATAAATAACTAAATAAATACATCATAACTAAATAAATACATCACTGGAAGGCAAGTCATTGGTCTATAGTTTTTAGGATAGGTTGCAGGGTAACTCTTAAGGAGTAGTAACATTTTTCCTGTTGTTAAACATGTTGATGTCCATTTGGGATGCACATACAAATAGTTATTCAGGGATAAATCTTCATATGAAGATGTTAATACTTTTAGGCAGAAATTAGGTGTTACATTTGGGCCTGAGGTTTTCAGGTTATCAGCTTTTCTTAAATATGTTCCAGCTTCCCTGTCCATTACATCATCCTATTTCATATCCTGTACGTTTAAACTTAGAGGGATAGTTAATAAAGCCTATATGGTCTTTTTTACCATGTAGGTATCGTGACATGCTGCTTACACAAAAGTAAGTAGGTTTGAGATGCAGTAAACACAGGTGGGTGGCACAGATGCACATTCCAACACAGAAGTATCTATGGCATGCAAATCACGTCATGAGTAGGAGAATTTCATTCAAATGAGGGTGGTAGAGTGATCAAGCAAGCAGATAGGCAGCCCTGAAGACCCCGTGTCAGTGTCTGTAATGTACATGGAAAAATTCCATGTACAGGAATATAGACAGACAACTGGGGCTATAAAAACATAGGTAGATGGAGATAAATGGCATTACACATACAGATATGAGCAAAACTATCCACCATGTGTCCAAAAACGTAAGGGAAATAAGTTAAAGTAATTTTATTTTTTTAATGATCAGGGTATGTTTGAGCAGCATGCTGCAGTACCCAAACATGCTTTTATGAAAAAAAAAAAAAAGAGTGGAAAAATCACATTTAATAGTATATGACAGAAATGTATTATAGGACCCTGTGTAGAGTATCTACAATGGTGGAATGGTGCTGTTGCTAATGAGGCGGGGCCTGGAACTGTGTAGTTTCCAGGTTGTGTGCACAGATCACTATGCAAATGAGGTGGGGTTACTGAAAAGCACAAATGGGTATCCGTGTCCACATATCCCTTCCCTGTAGACATAGAACCAAGTTGGCATACACAGAAGAGATAGCTGACATCAAGAGAGGGTTGTGTCTGAGGACTTCTAAGCTCATTCAAGCTCAGCTGTGCCTGTTTGCATGGCCTGCCTCTATGCTCTACATGGGGGTGTGTACACTGGCTGCTAAGCTTTATTTACCTTCGCAGCATGCCACCATGCTGAGCGTGACCTTTCCAGGGGAGTGTACAGTGGCTGCTGAGCTTTGTTTACCTTTGCGGCATTTGTTTCCACGTGTTTGTGTGGCGCTCCACTGAGCTGAGTGTATCAAAAACCCAATGATATATTAATTACTGATGATGTCTATTTTACTTAAACTAGGGCATTAAATCTTCTTAATGATGCAGGTGGAGTGCATCATAGGTAGCCAATCACACAGCCTGCATCTACAGCAAAGCACCATAAAGGTTGCATACACCCTACAATCTGATTTTCTCCCCCATACTCTGAATCTTTATGTGCTAGATGCTGAGTTCAATGCTACTGCTGCTGGCAATAGGCATAGACTGAGAAGTAGAAGCATGTTCAGGCCCAGGGCAAACTTCCAGGAGGTACATGGGCTGGAGATTGTAGAGCGATACAGGGTGGACAGGGGCATATTGCAAGAACTCACTGAGCTTTTCTGATCTCAACTCAGACCCAGAGCCAGCAGAGGTGAACCCACCCCAGTGGACACAAAGGTATGTGTAGCTCTTAAGATACTATCCACATGTACTTTCCAGAGACAGACATGGGACATGGTGGGGGTCTTGCAGTCAACAGCATCCAGGACTCTCCAACAGTTTCTAAATGCCGTGCTACTACATGCCAGTGAGCACATATCTTTTCCCCTCACCCCTGAGGAGAGGGCCAGCAATGTGCAACACTTCAACCATGTAGCACACTACTTTGAGGTATTGGGTGTCATATATTGCACTCATGTATACATCAAGGCATTGCCCTTTGAGGAGTGTAGAATCTACATCAACCACAAGGGGTATCACTCCAACTGCCATGTCATGTGCAATGTCCAGGGCATCATCATAAATGTGTGCTCTGGTAGCTCTGGCAGTTATGACGACTCCCATATCTGGCACACATCACAGCTGTTCCATCCCGCACAACCATTTACTAGGGAATACTGGCTATGCATTGGAACCATGGATGATGCCCATCAGAAATGCACCCCCACCCACTGAAGGACGCAATAATGAGGCACATGCACAAGTTAGGAACATCAAAGAGTGTGTGTTTGGGCTGCTGATGTCATGGTTCTGGTGCCTAGATATATCTGGCGGAGTCCTGTAGTACTCTCCAGCCACATGTGCATAGATGTTCACAGTATGCCTCATGCTACACAATATGATCCAGCAGAAACAGGTGCATCAGGATCAGCAAAGGGAAGGGATACACAGCCTCCCTCCAGTGCCTATGTCCCCACAGCCACACCCACAGCTGGATTCGGGGGAGGAACCCCCAGAGGATGTTCCTGTAGGCAGATGTAGGCATGCCCAGTATGCCCTGGGCTTGGCCAAGAGACAATGCATAGCACATGCACTGACAACCTAGTACCCTAGGGACTGACACCTTACTCTGACTTGCATGCATATAGTAAAAATTACGCCAGCAACACAACCTGTACCTAACCATGTATTGGCTGTACACTACATGCATCAGACAGAATCAGCCCCAAACTACAGGTCTGTAAACTGCTGCATTCACAAGGTAAGTGACTCACCTATACACCACTTGTAACGAGTAAGAGAATATGGTAGCATATCGATGGACCTGATGCATGTATGGAAGAGAATATAGTGGACTACTGGGCTACTTGGAAAGATCTAACAGCCACATGGGACACCAGGTACCCGGTCCAATATTATGTGCTCCATAATATTCAGGCTGGAAAATCCATTACATTATTCAAGGGAGATGGCAAACAGTGGGGTCACAGGACAGTCACACAACTGTCTATGGCAGCAGTTCATGGGCTGGTTGTTATATATATATATATGTGTGTGTGTGTGTGTGTGTGTGTGTGTGTGTGTGTGTGTGTGTGTGTGTGTGTGTGTATGTGTGTGTAGGGAGTGTATGAATTTCCCCACATACCCTCAGAATGCTGAGATTATTTGCACTCACACATCAATACAGTTGCCCAAAGGAACCAAACCAAGGCTGTAACAGTACACCTTCCACTCACCCACTGACCCCTGTGCCTGCAGAATATCACCATGTAGACAGACACAGGTGATGTAATGTACAATGGTTACTATGCATGCCTTGGACAGGGCAAATTGTCCCTGGCCACATGTTTGCCTATCTAACTGCAACCAGCCACATATGGCCATACTGGTAACTGTACACACATAGCAGGGATACTAACAGGTACCCCACTTCTATGACACTAAATACAATAACAGTACCAAGCAATATCATTCTGCAGGCCACAGATGCTGTCCAACAGAAGCCTACTTTGTGTACACCACAAGTACAGTGCCTGCAATCACATATACAACAGACATAACATGTGGTGCGTGCAGTAAGTACTGTGAGCCATAGTGTACAACTGTACTACTCTCACATCAGCCAACTGTGTGTGTCTGTGTGTGTGTGTGTGTGTGTGTGTGTGTGTGTGTGTGTGTGTGTGTGTGTGTGTGTGTGTGTGTGTGTGTGTGTTGTGTGTGTGTGTCTGTGTGTGTGTGTGTCTGTGTGTGTGTGTGTGTGTGTGTGTGTGTGTGTGTGTGTGTGTGTGTGTGTGTGTGTGTGTGTGTGTGTAAATATATCCCCTTGCAGCACTAAGGACATGCACTTATGGGCTATCTCCCTGCAATAAGTATGCACTTTCTGGCCCTGTAACTAGGTGCTAGCCTCTAAGTTGCCCTACTGTACAAGGCCTGCTGATGTCATCCATATTAAGGGTGCTGGCTGACAGTCTAACATCAGATAAACTATGTGGCACATCGTTAAGTACTGTGAGTTATAGTGTCTAACAGTAAATAGTTAGGGGTTCTAATTTCACATCAACCAACTGTGTGTGTGTGTGTGTGTGTGTGTGTGTGTGTGTGTGTGTGTGTGTGTGTGTGTGTGTAAATATATCCCCTTGAAGTACTGCAGATATGCTCTTGACATGCCCTCTGCAATGGTTAGGCACTTTCTGGCCCTGTAACTAGTTGCTGTTCTCTAAATTACCCTCCTCTACAAGGCCTGCTGATGTCATCCACCTTAAGAGCGCTGGCTGATAGTCTACCATCAGAAAAACTCTGTGATGCATGTGATGAGTACTGCAAGCTATAGTGCCTAACAGTAGATAGACAGAGGTTCTAATCTCACATCAGCCAACTTGGTGTGTATGTATATATTCATTCCCCATCCATATGATAACCTTTGCAACATACACATTGGTAGGCTTTTTTTGAGTGACATCAGGAATAAAAGGTTGTCCAACTCCTTATATAAACTCACAATAAAACATAATGCAGCACAGTTTAAATTTGTTATAATTGACCATGTTGAGGGGAATAGGATTACCAGGGTGGGTTGGCATTCTCTTTTGAATCAAAAGGAAAGAAGTTAGATAATTAAGTTAGGGGGGTTGTTTAACCATGGACTAAAAGAACTTTTATAACCAACACATAGGAGTGTTTTTGTGCCTGTGACCTAATGTATATAAAGTTTTTTCCTTTCTTTGTCATGTGTTTTCACTGAAGAAGGCAGGTTATGCCAAAACAGGTCTGAATGTATTTTTTGTAGTGTGGTTTCCACACTGCCTTGATGGTGTTGCTACAAAAAATAAGGTGGTTGTTCTACTATTTTGGTGCTGGCCACTACTTTGTTTGAGGGTGTAGGAAAGAAGTTAGCTATCCATTTCTTATACAGCAACAGCTGTGCAGTTTGACAGAATTTGAAGATGAATTTGGACTCTCAAACCCCAGAGAGAGGGGTGAAGACAAGATAATTGCATTGTCAACCTAATTGGACCAAATTACATGTGTCCAGTGGACACCTGTGCAAAATGGAGTGCTATGTATGGGACAACATGATTTTGTGGAGATAGATGCCTATTTTTTTAAGGTGAGAGTGGAATGTTGGGGAAGAGACATAAGTACATGTGGAGAAGGTAAGTTGGGTAGTTGAGGATGCTTTTGGAAACAGACAAGACAGACAAGACAGCAGACAGGGGCAGTGTGTGTCACATGAGGGGCGGTGAACACCATGGATAGGGAGGATATTGTGGAATTCAAGTCCTATGTGCCTCCAGATGGCAGCAGCATGACTCACATCCCCACACATGGGACTGATGGCGCTGCTCCTTCACTGCCCTGAGGGTGGCTGTGTTTGAAGTTGGGCACGAGGGTGATGTTGCCCCGCCCCCCAGGTCAGTCAGCATTTCATTAATCTGGAGCAGGCATTGGTCATAGCCACAGTGGTCTATCCTGCAGACCAAGACTGGTAGTTCATCCCAGGTGACTACTCTCCCTGTGTCACCACTCCCAGAGAAGGACTGGGCCCTGTCCCATACGTGGACCTACCCAACACAGCAGGTAGTGCAGGAGCAGCAGAGGGAGCACCACCGGTCTGGGTCCCAGATGTGCTATGACCTAGTGCCACAGCTGGTTAAGGCAAGGTAGGGGTATTAACTGGAACCGGCCTACCTGTGCTGTGGTAAATGAGGTAAAGCAAAAAGTTACAGTTAGTAAAAAACAAAGCATTGTTAGTAGTAACAGAATGGAACATCATATGTATTAATCCAAATACATATTAATTATATTACGTGCAACAAAACATTATGTAAAATAACAGTCAGTATGGTAACAGCATGCCGGTCTGAAGTAAACAATAAGGCCAACAAAACATATGTTAATATGGAATCATAATGAAACATACACAACAATAATCAACCACATTTTCCAAAATATAGTTAGTTTAACAAATTATGTTAATATGAAATCATAATACTTTACAATAATGAATACATTAAGATAGGGGGTATGGAGAGAGACAGAAACACATTCCATTAGTGACATTGCAGATAATATCCCTGATAAAACTGGTCATAAATACTTCTACAGGTGTGTACTGACAGTTGTGATTATAGTGAATACAATTCTCCTACAGCTGTTGTAGCAAGCACATATCTCTCAAGCTGATAGCATGGGACTATAAGGGCCAAGCACTAACAACTTCAGGTACAGAAGTACTCAGAACGGTTTCACATAACGTGGATTTATATAACTACCATGGTGTTCTGTACTCGGGTTTGGTAATACATTGCATTCCAGGTAATAATTTATCTGGTAAACATGTGACAGATGGACTAATCAGCTCTAATTACATTACCAGAAGTTGTGACACTTGAGAGACATGTCTGTGTACAGTAATTAAGCTAGACAGTCGTAATGGCTTATTTGGCAGGCATGGGAGTAGAACCCTCTAGCTGTGACTGCTGGGGATATCTGCAAATAATTTAATAACTGACTGCAGCAGCATAGTATGGCCATGTAAGATATACAGCTATACTGGGATTCCACATTTTTATTTCTGAATCAACAAGGCTGATGAACACATTCTTGCTACTGAGTGTAATATTCTGTGAGATCTACAATACCTGCACTTAGTACGGTCTAACTCACATATAACATTTTTGTCTTCTTGGGTTGAGAGAAATTGTGAGCATTATGTGACTGATACTGAAAATGTAGTGCTAAATAGCACTGAATTTGAACCCAGGACTGTGTGTGGCAAAATGTGCAGTGTACAAGGAATTTAACAGACTGAGTTACTAAATCACTGCTGACAACAGGGTCACTGATACTTGCCTGGAGACCACCTGGAAACATACTATAAATTGTGCAACACAAGTTACAGGACCTTCCTCTAGCATTCTAATATTGTTACAGTGTTGTACTAAACTGCAGTGCCAATAAAACAAACATGCATGGTATACAACCATACTCTATATATTACTATAGCTTTATTTCACTTTCAGCAATACTGGTGAGCACATATTGTTATTGGTTTGCAATATCTGTAACATCCACACATGCAATATCTGGCTGTGGAGTGGACTACCTCATCCATATACCTTGATTACCTGATGTGACTGGTATTGGCTTAGAGAAAGCCTTGAACAGTACTATGAGTTAAGTAATGCAGTTTGCAGCCATTAGATTTGCATCGTACAGCTATTACAGTGTTATACTTGACTGCAGCAACCTTACCTTACAGACTCAATGCATACAGCTCTACTGCAATGGCTATGAGAAGATAATTCTGATGTACACCATTTTCTTGCTGTTATTGGTATTGTTTCTTGTTTTTATTGAACTACAGTTGTTATTCATTAATTGCACTACAGCTCTAATTCCACATTTATTGCACTACAGACTTTATTGTTTATACTTTATTGCAGTTAATGTTTCACTTTTTCTTGTCATAATACAGCCATACTCACCATGCTCATAGTGCAACCTGGCCAGGCCCCCTGCATGAGACTTGACATTGTGAGGTCTCTCAGCTGCAGCTGTGGAAGCACACCATTATTCATACCAGCTTTGCAGACATTCAGATTACATATTGGTAAAACAAAGGAAAAATTACTTACATATTTGTGGGGCATTCCCTGACCTCACTTCTTGGACCCAGGTGTCCAAGGTTCCCCTCTTTTGTCTTTTCAGTTTGTCAGGGTGGTGATGACACTGCTCACCTGTGCAGGTGATGCCAGTAACACTGGTGATTTATCTGGCCAATCAGTCCCAGGGCTCTGCCTTACACTTTGAGCCCTGAAAACTGCCCTGCAGCAGTCTGTTTTCATGTTTTTTTACAAGAAGCCCAAACATGACCCTGAACTCTTGAATGCCCCAGCAGTGCACCTGAATGTGTACACCTTCTCCAATACCACCAGCCATATCAACAGACAATTGAACTCCAATGTATTCTGCAGAATTCCCGCCTAGTGCCCTTAATATAGCCTGTTTTCCTGCCCTTACACATCATTCAGCAAAATTCAAAACAGTGCTATGTTGCTTAACAGAGCACAAACCAGCCAAGCAGAGCTGAGCAGCACTCAAACATGCACAATCATGGTTTTAATGAAGCTGAGCACTGCACAAACATTGGAAGCCTTTACCATGTTTATGTAGTGCTTAGCAGGTTTGATCACAGTTGTGAAGAGTGCAGTGGAGACATATTTTAAAATTGTGTCCATAACATGTGCAACAGAAATAAATTAAATACAGACAAGTTCTGACTTCCATGTATTTGTAACCTGGACCAACTATACATACAACCATAACTCCACCCATTTAGCTACAGAGATATTAAGAAATCATGTATACCTTCACATATACCAATAAGCTACTTGTTAGCAGTACTAAGCACCACCCCATGCAAACATGCTTAGACACACCAATAAATAAATAATTAATTGCATCCCATTTCTATTTTTACATCTCTGGCATGTATAGGCTATGTATGTATCAGCTTCCCTCAGCTTAGCTGTGCTCTGTGCCATGCAAACACCAATTAAAAAAAATAACACGTTATTATGCTTATTAATTACATCTGGTTTCTATTTTAGATGTCTGGCAGGTGTCAGCTGTCTACATGTGAGCACAGCTTGGCATTGCTGCTCTCTACACTATGCAAACATGCATTTAAAAAAAAGAAAAGAAAAAAAACGTACACAGGACAGTATAGAACATCATAACATTTGTGCATTCAAAATTTGACACAATGCATGACATTGCTACAGTGGCAGGGACCATTGCAGGGAGTCTCAAACTCATCTGCAGCCATGGTTACCCACTACACCTCTCCCTACACCAATTCAATATCCATGTTTCTCAGCTCTCCCTCCGCACATGCCATCATTAATATGCATGGGGCACTGCAGAAGGGGGACCGTGGCTGTGTACACTGAGTCTACACAGATCTATTAAATCTTGGGGCTACCCTTTCTTTTATTTCTTCTATTCATTCAGTATCTTTGTTACATGGTCTTCATAGATATTTTTCCAAAATGTGTCTATTTTTTCTTCTTCTGGCTGGTGCTTCTATTCATTTTGCTTTGCTTCCTAATTCTCTATAAAACTTTTTTTGATTAGCAATGCATTGCTTATTTTATACTTTTCCTTTATATTTATCTGCATATCTTCTATGTTTTGTGCCCGTGCAGCTGTCTTTAGTTTATTATTTGCAATAATGTACAATAGAGCTTGATCTGTTCTAATACTGTACATTGTTTTTATCATGTCCATTTTCTAAGTATTTTTGTTAATTGATTCCCTATTCTATACTCTTCTAACAGTGACACTCCTTGTCTTAATTGCTTTATAGTTTTCTATTTCCAATGCTTCCATGACGGCATTTCATTTCTTCCTTTCCCTTATTGCTATGTTTTTTAAGGTAAGACTGTATATGGTATTAATTCAGCTGCACAGTAATACATCCTATTTACTTCTGTTATATCACATGAATTTAGGTTAATCGTCTTGATTACTGTGTTCATTTGTTTTATCAGAATTCTACCATTTTGGGTCTTATTGACTTTCTGTAATCTATTTCTTTCATTGATCTTAATATGATTATCCATCTCTATTAAATCAAGCAACTCTTTCCTAACATCATTTTCTTTTACACCGATCTCACATTCTTTGTTCTTTTTTTGCTGCAGGCATTCTACAGAGAATTCCCGAACATCTTCCATTGACATATTCTGCACAGCTGCATCCTGCCCCATCCATTTACTTTTGCTATAGCAACTCACTGGCCAATTATTCCACGGCATTGGCATTGTTTCCTGTTCCTTCCTTTGTTGTTCAACTCCAGCTGATCTTTTGTAATGGATTCCTTCTGAAGGCTCCAGAGTATCTTCATGTGACAAGTGATCAGATGCTTCCCATTCTATCTTTTTCTCCTTAATATCGTTGTTCCGTCTTGCTGTGACATTGCAAGACTTGAACTTTCTACACTTAATAATGCACTTTGCAGGTAATCCATAACTTCAATTTCTAGTTCTTTAACTTATTCATTATTAATCCTCTTTTCTATGTTCTTCCTTTGTGATTTCTATCTTCTGTGTTGTAAAATGGTTGATATTCAAATGTTTTTGCATGTAGTTCTCTTCAAATATCTTAAGAGTTTTTTTTTTGTATTGATTTGTTTGTCTTTCTCATTTGCAGAAATATTGCAACATATCAGATCTCTCTTTCTATCCCATGTCCATGTTTCTTCTAGGTTTTATTCTTTATATTTTTACACTTCCTCTGTCACTTCTTTTTTTCCAAATGGCCAAGGTTTCTTGGTGTATATAATGCGTTTCATGGTTGTGTTATATTAATGAACACATATTTGCATTTGAAGCTTTTAACAGCATTTCATGTGTAAGTATTTTTCTTTCTTGTAATTTCTTTCTTAATCTTTTTGAATATCTTCTATCTGGAAATCCTGGGCTTTTTGCATAATACTACCAATACATAATTTCTTCCTTATCCTCAATACTCCACTCTATCATTTGTATGTCTCTTTTTAGCCTATACATTTTTGTGTTTTTTGTGGACTATTACATCCTTCTACAACAGGGGAAGCCATTGCACATGTCATTATATGAAACTGATGTTTTCTTTAATCAATGGTTCCAGAACTGTATTGCTGATGGAGCTGTGTCTCCCTCATAAAAGAAATTACTACTTTAGCATCTATATTTTTTTGTTCTTATTCATCTCAAAATCATCTCATTCATAAACGTAGTAATATATAGAAAAAACAATTGTCTATAAAACACAGACCTGAAACTTCAGTCTGTAAGAAATTTTCATTTAAAACACAGAAATAAAAACGCACAGAGAACTAAGATGCAGGCATCCCACCTCCCATGTGGTCATAAATCATCATTGATTAGGGAAGGTATTTGATATACACTGACTACAAATTCTTCTGTTAGTTTAAAATGTTGAATGGGACTGGACACATGTTTGATTACTGACTCAGTGTAATTTTGAACAGATGCAATTCTTCAAGAGTATTGATTATAATGCAGTCTACTGAACTCCTTAACCCGTGAAAAAATTTTTTTTTTTCATTTTTATGAAAGTTGAGAGTTAAGGAATTACAGATGCTGTACTTGCAAACTTGATTAACCAAAAAAAAAAAAAAAAAGCACCAGAGTCTATTAGAATGTTAAAACATCAGTATTGGCATGCTACTACCAAAACATTTTCAGTTACTCAAATGCATGTGTGTGAAATGAATGTATGGTATAATCAGTTGTGATGATGTGAGCTATTGCCAATTATACCAGGAAAAGTAAGGCAGTAGATATGTAACATATGCCAGCACAGCTAGCTGGAATTTACTAAAGAATTAAATGTTATTTGAATGTCAAAGTGATTTGTACAGATACTCATGCTGAAAATGGATTTCTAAAGTTGCTTGAGTTAAA